>NC_047050.1:32041304-32322894 GCF_011762595.2 Tursiops truncatus | reverse complement strand
AATATTGTAAATCAAACTATACTCAATTTAAAAAAAGATTAAAAAACTAGAGGAAAGTAAAAACACACTATTCAAAAAACTCATCCATATCTTATTACCCCTACAAGAATAGCTATTTTTCATTTATATAATACTATCCATGTCTGTAAATTTATAAAGTTATCAGTAGAAGCTATGAGGAATAACTTTGAGTATTCTTAGAAGTTCCAAAACATGAGGACAGAATAGCTGAGAAATCAAACATGGTACATATAAACATATTTCAAATAAGACACCACAGGTTCATTTGTATTTAAGGGCACTAATTGATACTGACCAGCAGAATAACAAAGAATGTATTTCTTTTAAAGTAGAAAAGTCCTGGTTGATCTTAATTGGTAGTATGTTTTTCTTTTAGATACTCATGTGTTCTGGTTAGAATCCAGTATAAAAATTTACTTCAAAAAAAGTAGCAAGGTGTGTTTCCATTTAATTCATTAAGTATTTTAAAAGATTTTGCACTTCATTTTAAAGGCCCTTCCAGGACGCATACAGGCCAGATCAGGTAACTGTTACTTTTTTCATGAATCGCGATAAACTTTGACTTTTAAGGGACATTTATAAAATAAAAAGTAGAGACACACAAGATGCATATAAAGCGTATCATAATTTGTAAGAATAGTATTAGAAAGGTCACAGTTTTGTATGTGTTAAAGCTAATAAAAGTAAAAAAAAAACACACAAAAGCCAAACTATTTTAAATTCTATTTATTTCAAAGAAAGACCATGGGTACCCTACTGATCAATGAAAAAGAGAAAGTAGGGATCATCATCACCTATTACTTTGCTTCTGTTTTCTGTATCAAGAATAAATTCTGGACTGAGATGAAGAAAATAAAGTCCAAGGAGGTTGAAAAGTTTATAAAGTACAAATCTCAGGTCATTTTACATATATTTCAGTTTAGTGAGAATACTCGCAAATACCTCCATGGTGATGGAAAGGTATTACAGGATACGAGAAAGCAAATGTCCTTCTGATTTTTAAAAAGGGAAAATAATATTGATGTTGCAAATCTATATATTGGCAGAGACTACCCTAATACCAGGTTTAAAATTTAATGAAAGGGTACTTATGAGTAATTGATAAAAGAGCAGAAAGAAACTAATGAAAAATATATATCCCAGTGATCATTTCAGACCTCATGACGAACTATCCAAGTACTTGGGATGTCTAGCACAACACTGTTGCTCCCAAAATACTTAATAAAGGAATGACAGACTTCATTTCCTTTTTTGTCAGTAGTACATACTGTCAAGAGTAAATGTTAAAACAAGTTTGTATATTATAAAACATTCTGAGGTACTTTAATAATATCCTGACTATTAAAATATCAGACCTATCGGGTATATATAGAAGATCTGGAACATTCATTTGTTCATTCAACAAACTACTTATTGAATGCTTCCATAAGTCATATGCTAAGCAGGTGGCAGTGATAAAACAGACTACATTTGTCTTTGTGAAGCTTATTATACTATAAATTGGGGAAGACGGTCAATAAACATATTAATAAAAATGTTCTGTAGATGGTGAAAAATACTATGGAGAAGCATAATCAAGGTATGAGGATACAGAGGAACTAGGCAGGTTGTCAGGGAAGCCACTCTGATAAGAGAAGAAAAGTAAAGGGAGTAGTCATGAGTATTAACAAGGAAGAATAATCTGACCCGTATTGGATCTGTTTCTTTTACTTTAAACTTCGTATTCTAGTGCTTTTGCTACAAGTAAGAATAGTTGCCTATAGCCTGAAATATACAAGACAGCCCATTCTCAAGGCTCTGACCTTTAAGGGTATAACACTTTTCTATTCCTTACAGAGATAAAAAGTACAGAACAATTACATTTGTCTTGTTGGACGTTTACAGGAACATCAAGATCTGACCTACATGGATTGCTGCAAAACAAAGGAGTCCAAGAAATTTGCAACAACCAACCACACCCTCTCCCTTTTAGTCTGAATTCTAGCTGGGGTAAGGTGGTTCTTGGGACACTAGTCCACATCTTCTTGGTCTACCGGCTTTCTGAATAAAGTTTGCTATTCCTTGCCCAAACACCTCGTCTGTTGATTTACTGGCCCTGTCCTGCAGTGAGCAGTATGAACTTGGTAACAAGGACACCTGGGAAAGCAGTCAAGCAAGGACTTTTGTAATATTCTAATGGGAAAAAATGGAGAAATATGGCTGTATAACAGCTCTTTTAGGAATATTCCAAACAAAATGAATGCTTATTCTCCAAAAGCCCTAATTAATAAAAGGATTGATATTGACCTGAAAGGAGGTTTTCAGACCATGTTGTGTAGCTCTGATTTGAGCTCTGTACTGCTTAATAGTTAATCATGACTTGAAGATACAAAAAAGCAGCTAATTAAATTTGAAGATGACACAAAGCTGGAGGACAAAGTTAAAAATCCTTGGGCTACAGAAAAAACGTTCAAAGAGGTCTTAAGAGCTGAAGTTATCACCCAAATCTAACAAGATAAACTTTGATGATGTCCAGAAAATATCCTGTGAAGTACATGACAAGGAGACATGATTTAATTAACAATACATTAAAAAAAAAAAAAGAAAGAAAACCTCTCAGTGTTCTTGTTGACACTGAGCCCAACTTGAATGTTGTTATAGGACTGCCCCCCAAAAGACAAATAGTAAGGAACTATGAATACGAAGTAAAGTATTTAAGGACGATTCTACATTTATCACACCACATCAAGGGTGTAACTGACCAGGACCCTATGAGGCCTTCCTGGGACAGACCTCCCCCCACATATCTACTGCTTTAGCTCCTCTCTAAAGTACCTAGATAATAGTATCTGATGCATATTTCCTGAGTTTTTCAGATGCTAAAACCACCAACAAATGGAAGAAATTAACTACTTGATGATCATGGGCACGTAATCCCCAGACCTTCTAGCACCTAAGGATTGACCACCATCAACCAATCAGAGAATTTGTGCAAGAGCTGACCACATACCCAAGGTGTGTCCCTTCCTCACCTTGCCTTTAAAAATGCTTTGCTGAAACCCTTTGGGTAGTTAGGGTTTTTTCAGCATGAGCTACCTCTTCTCCTTGCTTGGCCCTGCAATAAACCTTTCTCTGCTCCAAACTCTGACATTTTGGTTTGTTTTGACCTCACTAATGTGTTGGCCACACAAACTTGTGTTAGGTATATATGGGTACTTTGATTAGTTTTGAGGATCAAAATTTAAGAGAGATTTAAACACAGATGCATCTAGATAGCACCTGGGATTAAAACCTATGTAATAAGGAAATTGGCTGAAGAAACTAAAGATGTGTATAAGGGAAAAGTGTATGTGAGAAGTAAGGGGATTATAGCTAACTTCAAATCTCAGAAGGACTGTCAGGTGGAAATAAAATTGGACTTTGAACTCACTTTATCACTAGGACCGATGAGTGGAAGCAACAGAGAAGGAGTTTTTGACTGATCGCATAAAAAAATGTCACAGTCATTCAGTTACGGAGCTTAAACACTCTCTTGTCACAGGGTAACTGCCTTGGGAGATGAGGGATTGTTGTAGTGAGGATTCAGAGGACCAGCTGATTAGGGGACTAGAATAAGTCACTTCTACCTGTATGGTTCTATAACTGATGGAATAGATTTGTCTCTTTTTTTTAGGTAGTATTGAGGCAGCAGCTTGCTTCTCTCTTCCTTTACCTTCCATTTTATTCTAGGCAGAGGGAGTGCCTTCAATAAAGGTTTATTTTTTCACTTAACTTTCTCACACTTTTTATATTTATTTTTCTATTGTTCCAACTTCCTTATTACTTATTTGAACATTTTTGGATACTTATAATAATCTTCAATTATGTATATTATTTGAAGTGTAGCAAAATACTATGTAAAAATAAAGTGAGTTACATTTAGTATTAATTTCTCAGCAACTACTTTTTATTTGCTGTCATCAGTTACATATAGGGTAACTGAAATCACTACTGCTCTGGTGCCTTTAGGTATCTAAATCTTATGCTTTATGCAAAAAATTAATTCAAAACAGATCACAGATTAAATGTAAAACATAAATCTATGGAACTTTTAGAAGATAACATAGAAGTAAATCTGCAATACCTGTGGCTTCGTGAAGAGTGCTTAGACACGACAGCAGAAGCATGATCATAAAAGAAATAAATTACAACTTTTGCTCTGTGAAAGACCCTGTTAAAAGGATGAAAAGAACAAACTTTGGATTGGCAGAAAATTTTTGCAAACTATATATCTGATTAAGGACTTATATCTAAAAAATATACAGAACTCTTAAAACCCAATAGTATAAAAGCAAAGAATCCAAGTAGAAAATGGTCTTAAGATATGAAGAGATGTTTCACTGAAAAGGATATAGAGATGGCAAATAAATAAATAACAATATTCAACATTATAGGAAAATGAAAATTAAGACCATGGTGCTATATCACTATACATCTATTAGAATGCTAGAATAAAAAACTATGATAATACCAAATGCTGGTGAGGGTGCAGAAAAGCTGGGTCTTTCATACATTGCTGGTGGAATATACGACGGTACAGCCACCGTGGAAAGGAGCTAGGTAGTTTCTTAAAAGCTAAACATATGCTTACCATATGACCAAGCAGTTACACTCTTGGGCATTCATCTAGGAGGAATGAAAACTTACGTTTGTTCAAAAAGTTGCACAGGACTGTTCATAGGAGCTTTATTGTAATTGCCAAAGACTAAAAATAACCAAAATATCTCTCAACAGCTGAATGGTTAAACAACTTTTGTACACCCATACCATGGAATACTATTCACCAATGAAAAAGGAACCAACTGTTGACACAAGCAACAACTTAAATGGATCTCAAAGGCATTATGCTAAGTGAACAAAGCAGTCTCACAATATCACACACTGTATGATTCCATTCATGTAGTATTCTCGAAATGACAAAATTATAGAGATGGAAGACAGGTTAGTGGTTGACAGTAGTTAGGTATGATGGAGGGGAGAAGGTATGACTATAAAGGGGTAGCATAAGTGATATCTTTCTTGTGACAGAGTAGTGCTATATCTTGATTGCTGTGGTGGTTACACAAATTTATACATGATAAAGTGATACAGAACTATATACATGCATTGTACCAATGTCAAATTCCTGGTCCTAACATAGTACTATAATTATATGTGATGTAACCACTGGCAGAAATTGGGTGAAGGGTACATGGGACTCCTTTGTATTATCTTTGCAACCGTCTATGAATCTATAATAATTTCAAAATAAAAAGTTAACAAAGGTATAATCGACAATTTAAATTAAGAATAGAATGACTGTATTTTGAACCATAATTTTTACCAATGTCTGTAGTCTAGGAATAACTAACTCACTGCAGCAGGAAGAAGTGGCACTGAATTAGGGGCTATGGAAAAGGCAGAGATATTAAATTGGTAAGATAGAAGAAATAACTAAAAAGTCTTTTAAAACTATTAAACACAAGGATGCAGATAAGCTTTTTTTTAAAAAAAAGTAACTACCTTAACGTGAAATTCATTATCCAATAAGATATTCTGAGTCTTCAGGTCATGATGAAGTAGAGGAGGATTCATATTGTGCAGGTCATTTACACCTAGTGCAATTTCATGCAGAATACGAAATCTTAATGGCCAAGGAACATCAGGATCTTCATTTTTCTTCATATATGTGGAAAGAAACAAAACTAAAATTAGTGGCCAAATTTATTTCCACTTAGAAAATGAAATATTCCATGAGGAAATATAGTATTAAACTAAATATCTGGTATAATTAAATTCAGGGCAAAAAATACTCATTTTCTTATATTATCAATTTGACGTTATTTAACATCCTTGTATCTTACTTTCCTCAATTATTAGAGAAAATAATGACTTTACAGTACTGATATTTCCTTTTAGTTTATACTGGTAATGCAACTACATGGTATGGGGTCTTTCTTCAGTTGAGACAGTTTTAAATTATTTTTTATCTGTATAATACCCAGACATATATTATACTCATACCCATCTTCCATTCTATGGCTTCTTATCAAATAACTTGTGCCCATGAATGTTGTTACACACACACACACACACACACACACACACAATTGTGTTTCTATTCAAAATTATATTTTAAGTTTCCTATTAATATAAAACCATACTTGATTACGATGATAACCACTGCATCAATTAAAATTATGACCATAATATATTTACTTACTAAGCATTAATACTTCATATTTTAAATCATATATTTACTTGCATTTCAGCTTGAAAAATTAGCATTTGGGGAGTTTTGCTTTTGTGAAGGAAACAAAAATCATCTTCATTTCTAAGTATATATAACATAGAAACATTAAAAATGTAATGTTTTCTATTTCCTGGTACTTAAAAGTGACAGTCATCTGAACTTTCTTAAGTGTTTTCTGAACATAAAAGTTAATACAGCTTCCCAGGAGAATGAACATACTCAGAAAAATTAGATAATTGGGAATATCCAACTATGAATCATCAGGGACCATGCCACTGGGTACAGTTTTACTAAATAATATGAAAAAGTATGCTTCCACTGAGCTCAAAACTGTTCTTAAGAATTTTTTTTCTGCAAATGGGTCAGCTTATAGTTCATTGATTAACTAACTTGGCAGGGGAGAGTGGCTCAAAATACTTGTCTTTACATAGTATTTTGATTTTTTTTCAACAATCTTTTGTGAGGTTGGGGGAACGTGCTTCAAGATAAATCCTGACCTAATAATACAGGACACCGAAAGAAACACAAAACACAAATGTTCAACATTACTTCCTCTTGTATACACAGATTCCCATCCCCTTGAGTAACTGAATCTTTTAATCTTTAAAAAGATAACTTTTTCTGAAAATTATATAGTTTAAAGAAGTAACAAGGCCTCTCTGCAGTATAGTGCTATATGGAAGCTTTTGATCATGGGAGAGGAAGGTAGATGAGTGCTCACTATGTATTTTATGATTCCTTCCAGGAGTCAGCAATCCCCCTGTAGGAGGCTCTAGAATTTCTAATGGGCTCCAAATTTGGGTACCAGAGCATCTACTGTGGTGCTGGGGTATGGGAAGACAACATTAGAATTTATGCTTATACTCATTTAACAAAAGGAAACTGTGTTTAATTAGTATTTGTATCTTACTTGCTGTGTTGGTTACACAAATCTTATACACTGACACTAGTTACTTTACTCTGCCCTTGTTTCAGATGGTCCTGTCACAACAGAATGTGTTGTATCCCGAAATACAGAGGAAGTCACTCCATGAGTGGTGACAGTGGCACCCATTCTCTCTTGTTTGTGATGTATCAGAATTTAGATGTATCAGAATTTAGGAGTGTTCAGTGACTAGATTTTACAGATTATGTTTACTCAGTTTTAACTAAAGCACCCCCTCACAAAAGAGACCGAGTTCTTTAAAAATATTTCTTGACAGAAACTGCAGGCTAGAGATAATCTTAGTAATATGAGAGCAAGCAAACAACAATAGATGGATACACATATTTTGGACACCCCCCACAACCGGGCCATATCTGTTTACTGATGGGATTCACAATTAAAGCCAGATAACTGATACCTTGGGAAAAAGGTACATGGCTCATGCCATTGTCTATTATTGGAAAAGCTCATGTATTTGATACTCAGATTTATTTGGTCTATTAATTCAGAACTTTATGAACTGGTATTATTAACATTTAATTTGAACCCTACATTGTCTTTAACATAAAATGAAATCTGGCTTAAACTAACAATAAATTGTATGGTGTGCAGAGTTTATCTTTTCTCTCTCCTGTTCCTCTCTTACATATACATACATGTGGATATTCGAATTCAATGTAAACCTCAGGAACAGTAACCTAAGCAAAATAATCTAGGTCACTTAGAATGCAGGGTCTGACTCCACAGTATTTTTTTTTTTGTTTTTTTTTGGTACCCGGGCCTTTCACCGTTGCGGCCTCTCCCGTTGCGAAGCACAGGCTCCGGACGCGCAGGCTCAGCGGCCATGGCTCACGGCCCAGCCGCTCCGCGGCATGTGGGATCCTCCCGGACCGGGGCACGAAACCCATGTCCCCTGCCTCCGCAGGCGGACTCTCAACCACTGTGCCACCAGGGAAGCCCCACAGTATTTTTAACAACACAAAAGAAGCCATAAATGGTGAAGTTTTTCATTATTCTTATTTTGATTCATCTATATATCCCCAAATAATCTGATCATTTGTAAAACGAAAGTACTATATAGGTTGAATAACAGAATTATAACGACTGAAAATGTATAATACTTACCCTATGTAGGAGTTCATTTAATGACCCATTTGGCATGTATTCAGTAACTATTCCCCAAAATTCAGGCTCATTGCAAATTCCCAAAATTGGAAGAATGTAACTAAATCTAGCTTTGTGTAAAATTTCAACTTCTCTTAAGACATCATTTCTTTCACTAAAGAAAGAAAATGTGTAATTATTTCAAAGTAAGGAAAAATACACAATTATCAAGCCCATAAATATTAATTAATCCTGGATTTTTTCATTCATTAGCTTTTGACCTCATGTAAATTATGCAGCTTCTCTTAGTTTCTTCGTGTTTAAAGTTGGGATAATATCTACCCTATATATTCCATAGGTCTGTTTAGAGACCAAAATACCTGTATAAGCCACTGACAGAAAAAAGTGCTACATACAGATTATTATTGTACTCTTCTCAGGAAAGGGAAAGAATACCATGTTTAAGTTTATAAAGTCTATATTAGAATGATAGGTGCTTGAACTAATTACATTAAGTTTATGTTGTATTAAAATGATCACATTTGATTAGACTATTATATTAAATTTTATGGTTGCATACCATGTAAAAATTTTCTAAATATCCTGAATATTAAAACACTTAAATGTTGTAGATTTTAATGACTAGATGATAATAGTTGCATGCGGGGACCAACCCCAGCTGAACAGGATTCACCCAAAGGGGAAGACGGAGTCGGCGTGGACAGAACTCAAGACACCTCAGAGGATGCAAGGATCTGACAAATTTATTTTCAAGATTCCAGAAGCTTTTATACTATAAAGTGATCTTATTTTCAAATTCAAACATCCTCATTCCACGCCAAAAACTCCCTCACATAGGCCACAAAACAAAGGTAATTACATCAGCAGATTGATCAAAACAAGTTAGGTAATTTTCCCATCGCCCAGAGTCTCTTTCATCTCCTGTGGTTAGGTACATGTTGGTCACATCTACGTCAGGAACACAGTCTGTTCTTCTCAGGAGATTAAAGTGTTCTTGTACTTGCACATTCTGCTTGATCAAGCCATAAACTTAAACATATAATTCTATTAGTGATTAACAATATTCAAACAACATTTCATCTACAAATTTCCCAACCCTACCATAATAATCAAAACAATACACATTATTTTTATGCTTCTAAAAAACTATGGGAGCGGGCATTGTACCATAAACTCATTGATTAAACTCACTGTTGCATAAAAACTCGCCACCATACCCAGGTATTTTCCAACATGTTTATAACTTCACTGGGAGGCCATGACTCTTACAATTTTTCTTTTAAAATCAAAAAGCTACTGCAGAAATATTCCCACCATTGTATTTCCCCAACAAATATAATCATTAAAGGAGCCGAAGTAGTTACAATTCTCCTCTTGATTTTTACCCTAACTTGGGGTTTTCTTAAACCCCTGCATTAAAACTATACATTTTTCCCATCACCAATAGCAATCCTATAAAAATCACCTTAGGCAAAGGCAGGGGAAGACAAGGGGAGCCACACAGAGGAAAGCTTTGCTTCCACACAGAGAAAAGCTGTGGTTCACGGAGGAAATGGGAAACAAAGCCCCGCTGCGGTGGAAGAGCAGTTGCCATTGGCCAGGTCTCTGGTCTGCTACCTGGGTTCTCATCTGAGCTGGGCGTGGGAAGCGAAGCAGCCATGGGGACAAGAGACCTCTCTCAAAAGGGGTGAGGGTTCAGGCTCCTGCAAAGTTGGGGGGGTGAGGGTCTATGCCCCACCTCTGTTGGCCCCCAAGTTCTCTCCTGATGGCCCCTCTGCGACTGTGCCTGTCTTAGGTTGTTCCTTCCCTGAGGAATCTTACCCGTCTCTGGCTAACCAGCCATCCTCCGGGGCCAAGCAGGGAGATGTGAGGTGTGCGAGTGAGCGAGGTGCAGCGCCCCCAGAGAAGGTCAGTTCTCTGTCACCTTGGTAGCCTATGCCCCCGTGGCCTCCACGCCCAGCACCTGCCCTGGGATTCCCTCGCCAACTGGCGGGGCCCCGGCTCTGATCACACGTCTTAGGGAACCCAGGTTTTTCCTCCAGAGAGGGCCCAGCTTACAGCACTGGGCAAGAGAGGCCAATTGCACGGCACCAGCCACCAGGAGGCAGGAAGCTTTGCAAACGAGAACTTTGCTTTTCCATATTTACACCTGACAGCACCAGCTTTGCTGACACTAAGGGTCTCGTCCGTGCTGAGACTCAAAGGCACTTCCTATGTGGCTCCCGGCAGTTGCATAAGGGTCAATAATGCTTAGAAATTATATACTGGAACACAGGAAAAGGACACTGAGAACAGGTAAATGCTTATAATGGATCCCTGGGCTAACTCTGGATCCCAGGTTCATTTGATTTTTCATTCATAAAACAAATAAATATTGAACATTTATTATGAATAAAGAACTGTGCTCAGCATTATGGAGACTAGTAAGTTTAAAAAAAACCAAAAAACAAAACACATAGTCTGTGACCTCAAACTGTCCAGAAATCGTTTTTAAGAAAAATAAGTACTCACTGTGGTCTTGATTTACACTTCTCCAATGATTAGTGATGTTGAGCACCTTTTCATATACCTATTGGTCACTTGTATGTCTTTGGATGTGTTAATTATATTGATATTGGTAATTATTCCATGATGATGTATATGTATAGCAAATAATCATGTTTTGCACTTTAAATATATACGATTATATTTGTCAATTATTCCTCAATAAAGTTAAAAAATAAGAAAAGCAAATAAAAAAAGAAAACCAAATACTTAAAATATAAGGCAGAATATGATAAGCGCCATCAAAAACAAGTAAATAAGCAAGCAATAAATAAATAAATATAGGGAGCTCAGAGAACTAGTAAATCTGGGCTAAGGGAGTTGCTACAGCCTTTAGAGAGAGATGTCAACAGTACCTTAAGGATGGATAGAATTTCAACCACTGGAAAAAGGGCATCCAAGATATGTGGTCCCTCTCCAAGATGGGAGAGATTTTGCCTTTCTTTTTCATCTGTGTCTCCCCAGGATCTGGAACAGTACCTGGCACACAGAATTTGTCTAATAGATGTGTATCAAATGAACTCAAGGAAGTTAAAGTACAGGCTATATCTGGAAAATGACAAATTGTTTAATATGAATCAGGATGTGTAACAGCGTGTGTAAAGGGAATGAAGGTGAATAGGGTAGGGTAGGGCCTCATCTCAGAGCCTTAAAGCCAGGTGAGAGCATTTACACTTGATTTGGTAGTCACTGAGTTGTGACTACAGGTTATTGAGCACAGGAGTGACAGGAGTGGAACAAACTTTTAGGATGATTAACTTGGCAGCAAGGTGTAGGATCAGCAGAAGGAGGTAGAGTTTGAAGCCAGGTATTAGAAGATTATAATACTAGTTAAGATGTGAAGCAATGAGAGTCTGAAACTATAAAGGTTGCAGTGTAAATAGAAAGAAAAACACTAGCTGAATAGAATACCCAGGCTCTGGTGGCTGACTGATTGACCTGATTGACTAAGGGAGGTATATACATATATATATGTGTATATGTGTGTGTATGTATGTGTGTGTGTACGTATGTGTGTGTGTACATATATATGAAGGGAACTGCATTTGTCACCAATTTTTTTCCATGGATGATTTGGTATTGGTAGCAGCAGTGATAGAAAGAGAACTGTCTCTAGGAGAAGCTTATTAGGTAAACAATGATGATTAGTTGGTGCTTAAACCACCCAAGCTCTTGATGAATGGCTGCTGAAATAAGAAAAGCAACAGACATTCCAGACCAGACTATGAAGCCTCCTTTAAAAACAAACAATAAGCAAAATAAAGCAAAAACATCTTAGTCATCTATGTTTTGAAGAGGTAATATACTTACATGTTTCAAAATTCAAGAATTTCAAGAATGCATAAAGAGTTTCTCTTCTTCTCCCTGCTCTTCAGCCACTTAATATCCCAACTGTGAGGCAACCCATTTTACCAGTTTGTGAGACCTGCTTTAATTAAATTTATATTTCCTAAGCTGAAACAGGTCTGTATTTGCCTCATGAAATGTAGGTCAACAAGACAGTTATTGAGTAGCACCTTTGCTGGGAAGGTTCCTGGATACTCTGAGAAAGAATTATAGAGAGGGCATGCTAGGGGATATCTTATTGATACTTAATGTACTAATTCCCCTTCCCATGAAGAGTATGATGCATTCTTCCTTCTCTTGTGATCCTATTATTTGTTGGCCACTTTACTACAGTTGGTTTCATTATCCCTACTTTATATATGAGAGCACGAAGGCTCACATAAATTAATAATTTCTATTGGTCATGCCAACAATAAGTGGCAGATTTGGAGTCAGATTTGAATTGCAATTGTGGGCCGCTAAAGCCTTTGTTTTTTCCCACTCACTGCTTAATCAGAGAAGGAAAATTCTTGAAGTCAGATTTCAGGAAGAATGAGTGGGAAAACAGAAAAAGCCAGAACACTTTAAAACTAGGTTTTTATATTAAAAAATAAAAATGTAAAACAGCTTTTACAGACATATTACCAAAATTACCCATAACAAATTTCAGTTACAAAACAGTTACACTGTTTACACAAGGTATTTGAACAACCTATCAGACTCACCTATTCATGAGGCGTTGGGAGATTGCTGGGGAAGGTCCTCTCATGGGCAGAAGTCAGGTTACAGAGAATAATTCACCAATCACTAAAATAAGAACATGTTACAGCACATAAACTTAGTTTTCTTTTGTGATCTCAAAGAACAATGCAAACATTATCCACACCAGAGCCCAAGAAGTACATGTATCTGTTATTCCCACTTCATTAAGTGAGGACATAAGACATCCTGTGAGTCAACTGCAGAGCCCAGTCCTATGCTCAGACTACATAAATACAGCTAATGTTAACATTCTAGGAAACAAGTGGAAGAAAAAATGTGATGCAGTAATGCCAGAGTGTTGCACTGGTCCTTATGGCGTCTTTGACGGCAGAATTAATTTCCTACCCGATTTAGTGAAGAATTTTAGATGATGAAATTGTTAATGAGCACGAGAGGGAACTCCCTTCATTTCTTGGCCCCAAATGGCACAAAACTTAGATAAATTAAAATCTTGAGAAGCAGCATCCAAAATGGGAGGATCAATCTCCTTTAAAATACCTAAGGAGTCCATCAGTGCTAGATTTCCACATATTTTAATAGTTGATTCTAAAATACATCTACCCTCTCTAATCAACCACCACCCTTCAAAGTTGACTACATACACATAATTTCCCAGTAATTGCTCCACAGAATTCAAGACCCAGGGTAAATATACCCTGTATATCACTAAATCAGGATTATGGTACACAAGAAGCGGGAACAATTTCTAGAGGTGTCTCAAACTTACTGTGAGATCTAGCCCATCCAAGCCTGATAGCAAGAGAGCAAGTAAAAGCCACAGGCAGATGAAAGTCAATACCATTAGCAGGGCTGAAGCTGAGGAATTTATCTGCTGTTGGATACTGACAGCCTCTGGCTAATCAGGCATCTAGCATGATGTATTTTCACTTTAGATATAGGGGGAGGAGAGGAGAATGTTGCAGTTATGGATGTTAACTCACTAAGAATTGAATGCAGGGCCTAGTTAAATTCCTATTGGAAGGAAAATACACAAGACTAGTGACTAGACTCACTGATTAATATATATGGTTGAAAGGTTTTTCTGGAAACAGGAACTAATCTAGCCTTCCCTTGAAATCTGGACATTGCACTAAACTTGGTCCAGGATGGGAGAGACATTCAAAAGTTTTGGTCATTTAACAGCTTTCTGATTTCAGTTTATTGTTAGCAAAAATAATACAAGTTTCCTCTAGAGACAGGCTTCCTTCCCTGTGACGGTAAGAGGAGAAACTAAATTGAGTCTGATATCTAAACTTTCATGCCTACATGTGTAAACCAAAAACAACAAAAAGCCCAAACCAAAATGTCCCAGACTCTACAGCAGTGCTGTTCAATAAAAATATAATGTGAACCACATATACAATTTGAAATTTTCTAATAGCCACTTTTAAAAAAAGTTAATAGCCACCTATGGCTAAGAGCTACCTATTGGGCAGTGCAGCCCTAGAATTCGACTTCAAAAAAAAAAAAAAAAAAAGGGAAAAACAAAGCAAACAGAACCCAACTTCAATAAAGAGGACGTTTAGAGTTGGGCTGTGATTGCTGATTTTTGGTGTCTGGAGAAAGGAGGCCCAGGAGTAAGAAAAAAAGGAGAGGGCAGTGAAAAGAAGCGTGATTGCTGCATCTCCAGAGAAGCCTGCTCTCCCCAACATGTTAGCCCAAGCGTTGAACGGCTGCCTAGAGGTGACGAGGTGTGCGGCCGATCCCAAGTGGTCACCGTCGCTTGGGCTTCAGAGCCCGCTTGCCGGGGGTTAGAGCCAGTGGGGTGGGGAACGCAGATTTCGGGGCTCCGCGGTGGAGCCGCCAGGGCGCCCTACCTGTCGAGCAGCGGGCTGTGAATGTGCAGGTGTTTCACGGCCACCCGAACGCGCCAGTCTGCGTGGCGGGCAGAAGACACGGTGCCGGACGCGCCGCGGCTCAGGTAGCGCAAGTCGGCGAGCTTGTGGTACGGGATGGTGAGCAGGACGCTGCAGATGGTCTCCTCGTTCATGGTAGCGGGTGGCGCGGGCACTCAAGCAGCCGATCGATTCCGGAAGTGCCCGCCGCTCCCGCGGCTCCACCCCCTGCGCGAGCCGGCTCGGCAGGCACTACAGCCTGCCGGACATGAGGTCACGAGGCCGTCCATTCTCCGCGCAGCGCACGCCAAGCCGCTGCTTATCCGGAGCCGGAGCGGACTCTTCTCTTCTAGAGACTGGTCAACTCTGCGGCGGCGGGGCGCACAGGGGAGGAGCTTCCTCTCTCCGACCTGGCCCTCCCAGGCGCTGCCAGCCACCCGAGCCCGCCTTTCGGAGCTCCTCCCTCCCCAGACTTCTCACGCGACGTCAGCGGCGGATGCCGAGGCGGGGATGAGGGCCACTGGCCCGCGATCCTGCCAGCAAGGCTCCGGCCTCGGCCTCAGGCCCGAGATCTCCGCCTTGTGGCGACCAGACGACGTGTGCCACACCGGCGGGGCTCGGGCGGGGGCTTGGGAGTGGGGAAGTGAGCCAGGGGCGCTCAATTTGTCTTCTCTCCCCGCAACCCACAAGGTTGGAAAGGTTTTCTTGTGGGGAAATTTCCTCTCCGCAGCTTCACACCCAGTCAGCGGACCCTCCCACCCAGGAGGAATCTCCCCTGGTCCCATCGGCGCGTCTTCCGGGAGTCGCCAAACACCAGACAGAGGTAGCGGGGTGGGTGTGGCAGCTGCCATTTCCTGCGCGGAAAGCCCTTTGAGGACGTGCGATGGTGACTTACTAGGGCTCCGCGCTTCTCAGCCCGGTGAGTCAGGTAGGGGTGTAGATTCGCTTGCTTATCTGGACTCCAGTCTAACCTCACTTCCAACTACTTCAGTCGTGTGGGGGTGGCTGATAAGCCCTGTCAGAGTTTAATCCTGTCTAAACGTTCAGATGTTTAGTTCCTGTTGAGTGCTTCTCTACTAGGGACCTATTTTTCTGACTTTTTTTTTCTCTTCTGACGTCCATAATTACAGACAGAGATTGAAAAGTAACCTTGAGAGAGTCCCTCCCTTGATTCCAGGTAAGACTGCAAACATTTCTTTCTTATAGATCTGGGAAGAATGCGGTGTTTAATGCCAACCAAAAAAGACTGCAAAGATCTTTTTACCTTAAACAAACACTTTTCTACACCTGAAATGGCTATTTTGCAAAGTGTGGTGCCAATATTATACACAATACCAAGTCCATGCTAGGCATTTAATGAATTCTAAAGCAAAAGTAATAGGGAATGCCTGACTTCAATCAGGGATTTCTGCCTACAGAAAATCAGTGCTTCCTGTTTTTTGTATTGCCTGAAATGAGAGTAGCAGTGTTACATTTTACAATAAATGGAAGCTGTAATGAAAGAGTGTGTTTTAAAATTTGATAATTTAAAATAAAATACTTAGCTTTAAACATATGGTCTGATAATCTGTGGTTCATTCCTTAATAAGCTTTTTGCTACAGAGTGCTCAGAAAACTTTTCCCATTCATTCATTCATTCATCCAGTCAGTTTACAAACAGAATTCTAGAGAAAGAGAACAAAAATTAAGAAGAGAGGAAATGATCAAAATAATAATTCAAGAATTTCTTCCAGGACCAAAAGACAAAGATGTTCATATTTAAAGGACCCACCAGCTACCCACAGTGACTGAAAAAGGACCTATGTTAAAGCACGCCATTAAAAAGATCAGAACACTAAGAATAAAGAGAACACTAAGAATAAAGAGAATAATGAATAAATAAAATCCTTCATATTTAAAGGACCCACCAGCTACCCACAGTGACTGAAAAAGGACCTATGTTAAAGCACACCATTAAAAAGATCAGAAAACTAAGAATAAAAGTTTTCAGAGGGAAGAAGCAGGAATAAACGGATGAGAATTAGAATGGCATTGGGTTTCTCAACAATAACACTTTTATGCTAAAACACTACAGTGAAATTTCAAGTTTTGTAAGACAATAACTTCCAACCTAGAATCCTATAGTCAAACTATCCATCAAGAGTAAGAGTAGAATAAAAACATTTTCACATATACAAGGATGAAAACATTTATTTTCCATCCATCCATCCGCCTTTTTTTTTTTTTTTAAGGGAAAGTTACTAGAGGATGTGCTCCAACGAAACATGAGAGCAAGACAAGAAAGAGAAAGACGTGGGACCCAGAAAAAAGGACCAGGAGAATGTGAAGGGAAATTCCAGGGTGAAAGATATGTGGCAGAATTAGAGAGCAGTCATTTTCACCGGAGAAGGAAGATGGCAGACTCCAAGAAGAAAGACTGGTTAGTGTAATTGAATTTATTTAGATTACTAATTTTGAGTATTTGGGTAGTTATATTGATAGATGTTTGATAGATCTGATGAAATACGTGATAAAATTCGAGAGAACTTAAAAATATAAGCAAGTAAAAAAAGGAAGCAATTATTAATTCCATGAAAACTAAAAATTAGACAAGAATGGAAACAGCGTTTCTCCGACTGTTGTGTGGTGAAAATTTTAAGACTTTTTAGAGCTTCTGAAATACTAGTATATTATAAATCTCGAAGGAGAGAACATGCAGCATAGAGCACTATAAAATTTATATATATTTTTAATTACATTACTTTAAAATTTTTGAAAATTAGTATTCACATGGTTCAAAATTTAAAAGTGTAACAGACAGATAATTTAATAGAAAATTAGGCAAAACACCTAGATACTTCACACAAGGGTATATCTAAATAGCAAATAGTAAATGAATGTGAAAAGGTGCTCGACCTCATCAGTCATTAGAGAACTGCCAGTTAAAACCACAGTGCAGTATCACTACACAAATACAAGAATAATTAAAATTAAAAAGACAGAATATAGCAAGTGTGGGTGAGGTTTTGTAACAATTGGAGCTCTTGCACATTGCTGGTGGGAGTGTCAATTGGTACAATCAATTTTGCAAACTGTATGGCAGTACTATTAAAATTGCAGATATGCAGATCCTCAGCAATTCCTTGCCTAGGTATATGGACATGCATATGCATATACTAGAAAGTTCATAGTAGTGCTATTTATAATAGCTTCAAACTGGAAATTACCCAAATATCCATAAATAGTGGAATGGGTAAATGATTTGTGGCCCATTTTTTTACACAGTGGGATACTAAACAGCAATGATATTGAGCAGTGTGCAATATTGATGAATTGCACAAATACAATACTGGATGAAAAAGCTAGACACAGAAGAGTATACATTTTATGAGTCAATTCCTATTAAGTACAAAAACAAGCAAAACTAGCCTATGCTTTTAGAAATCCGGATAATGTCTACTCTTGTAGAGTGGTCATAGTGACTAGAAGGGACAGGATGAGGCCTCTGGGGTGATAGAAATGTTCTGTTTCTTTATCTAGGACCTAGACTCTTGGTGCCAGTTGCATGGGTATGTTCAGTTATGAAAATTCTTTGAGGTTACACAATGTGCACTTTTCTGTATATATATATATGTTATACTTCAATAAAAGGTTAATAGGTTTAAATACAAAATAAATAATACATGTGGGTGTATATTATGTCTCTTACTTTTATTTAATTAGTATTACAGTATATACCTGTTCAACTTGCTTGTCTTTCACTTAGTAATCTATTTCAGATATCTTTCCATACAAATGCATAAAAAGCTTTCTCAACTTTTTTTTTTTTAAATGATGGATATGCCATAATTTACCCCTCATTGGTGGACACTTAGCTGGTTTCCACATATTTACTGTTACAAATTATGCTGCAATAAGTAATCATTACATATGTCATTTCATACATGTGTAAGTGTATCCATATATATGCCCTAGAAGCTGAACTGCTGGACAAAAGAGTTATGTTCATTTGTAATTTTGGTTTGTATTGTTGAATTGACCTTCACTGAGGTTGTTCCAGTTTTCTTTTTCTGCAGACAAATGAGAGTGCTGTTTTTCCACACACCTTCTTTCATTTCTTTTCGAGATAGATAGTATAATATTGATCTGCTGATTCCTGTATTTCAGTGCTTCTAAACTCATTTAAATGCTAAGATTCTTTTTATTGCAGACCTTCTAAATATCTGGCTTCAATTTTTTTATCACAACCTCAAACTTTAGCTTTCATGATAGTTTCACCATTATACAGCTTAAAAAATATGTATTCTTAGTGATATGTACAGTGTTTAATTAATGCCCATAATGAATGGCTGATGACAGGAAACCTAAAGATTACTGATGCTAAACTACATCAACTAAATGAGAAACAAAAAACATGAGAATAATTATGCAAATCAGGCTAAAAAACAAGCCTCACACCTATATGTTGAATTCATCTATTCAAAATTCTGTAGAATCATATTAAGTCATATTTTCCATTTACTGAGAATAAAGGTTATTTATATCTGCATGTGCTGTTTTAGGGACATGGTAGCTTGAAATGGCATGCTTGAAATCTCTCATAGTCTGTTTTTTTGTTTTGCTTGTTTTTTTTAACTTCAATGCCTTTTATTCCTGTAAGTTCTTTTTATTTATTTATTTTTCTAATTTTTTAAAAAATTAATTTTTATTGGAGTATAGTTGCTTTACAATGTTGTGTTAATTTCTACTGTACAGCAAAGTGAATCAGCTATATGTATACATATAATGTCCATGGACACAGGAATGGATAAAACAGATGTGGTATATATATACAATGGAATATTATTCAGCCATAAAAAGGAATGAAATTGGGTCATTTGTAGAGACCTGGATGGAGCCAGAGACTGTCATAAAGAGTGAAGTAAGTCAGAAAGAGAAAAACAGATATCATATATTAACGTTTATATGTGGAATCTAGAAAAATGGTATAGATGATCTTATTTGCAAAGCAGAAATAGAGACACAGATGTAGAGGACAAATTTATTGACACCACGGGAGGAAGTGGGGGGGGTGGGATGAATTGGGAGATTGGGATTGACATATATACACTATTACTACTATGTATAAAATAGATAACTAATGAGAACCTACTGTATATAGCTCAAGGAACTCTACTCAATGCTCTGTGGTGACCTAAATGGGAAGGAAATCCAAAAAAAGAGGGCATATATCTCATAGTCTTTTAAATTAGAAACAAGACAGAAAAGTTGAAAAATAAACCACTTAAAAAAGTACAAATGCAAGAATTTAAAACATCTCATATTCTAGTTTTTTCTATTCTTTGGTCTGAAAGCATCTGGTAACCATTGGGGGAAAATGGGTGAAGGATATGTGGGACCTCTCTGTATTATTTTTACAACTTCCTGTGAGTCTATTATTATCTCCAAATAAAAAGTTTTAAAAAGCTGTACCTGGGTGTATTAGTTTCCAGGGACTGCCATAACAAAGAACCACAAGAATTATAAAAAGGTATGTAAATGAGAAGTAAGGCTTCCTGATTCTTCAGATCTCCAGTTCACCTTCCCTAAGACAATAAATAAATTTAACAAATATTATGTGCCATAATGCTAGGTGCTGGAAATACAGGGATAACAAAAGACACATGGTCTCTGTCCTTAAAATGCTTTTAATGTTCTAAGGGAGAGAGAACCTAAGCATACAATTACAGTAGAGTGTGATAAATGTTCTGATAGAGAAGTCCAGGGCACACTCAGAAATTAGGGGAAAGAAGACTGCATGGTAATTTAATGAAGAGAGGTAAGGCAAACTGCCCAAAGTCATAGAGTTTTTGAACTACAGAGACATGATTCCTGCACAAATCTATTTGAATTAAAGCTCATATTCTTTCCGGGAAGTGCTCGCTGTATCACTAGGGTATTACATTTTCAGTTTCACTTTATATGATGTCTCAGGAGAGGAATTTAGTAGCAAGAGGGAATTTCCCAGCTACAAAAAGACAGTGATGGACAAAAATTTATTATTAATGGACATTTCGTGGGAAATTCCATTTTCTTTTGACATTTTACTTGGCAGGTTTCCAAGAGTGTGGAAAGATGTGTTACCAGTAGCTCAGTCTGCATTTAAAAATTTTAGCTCCTGAATTAAACAGGATATTGCTTTTTCAAATGTCTTCAGAACTCAAAATCATTTTCTCCATCTGTCACTCCTAGCTTGTAGGCAAAATATACTAAGATATAGTTTTTAGGCAATACACATACACACACACACACACACACAGACAAAGACACACTTTTTTTTTCTGCTTTAGGCAGTGGCTATATGAAAGAGATTATAAGTTCAGTACCATTTTTAGTATCCTTTTTTGGGCAAGCATAGACAAAGTTGTGGAAGAAGGCAGAGCTTTTCTTATTGTAGTAGCCAATAGTCTAGTTCAGGAGTCCCCAGCCCCCGGGCCGCAGACTGGTACAGGTGCACAGGCCTGTTAGGACCTGGGCCGCGCAGCAGGAGGTGAGCGGCTGGCAAGCGAGCGGAGCTTCATCTGCTGCTCCCCATTGCTCGCCATCCCCCCCACCCAGTCCGGGGAAAAATTGTGTTTCACAAAACCGGTCCCTGGTGCCAAAAAGGTTGGGGACCACTGGTCTAGGTCATAACAGCGCCAGCTGGTGCAATTTGGAATCAGAAACATGACTGAAGCAGGGATCCAATGTCAGCAGCTGAACAGGTTGCCAGAGAGAACTCTAAGGTTTATTGGGAACTAAGGAACACTCAGGAAGCTTCTTTGACTTAATTTTTATAATTGTAAAAAGGAATAGAAATGTCTGCCCTGCCAGGGAAACCTTGTTGCACAACTCCTGCCAAGGACACTGTTCACACTGGGGAGGTGCCATTCACGTGGAATACATTATGAATGGGCCCCCGAGAGTTGTGCGATGTGGAGGCCCTATAGCCTACCTGTCTCCCAGGATTGTTCTGAGAGACTCAAGTTATACAATGAATATAAAAGAACTTTATAAGTTATAAACCTGTCAATCTATGTAAATAATAATAATAATAGTTATTATCCTGGCCATCTCTGCCCTTCAAGCAACATTCTTACCTAGTTTAAGAAAGAGAAAAGCAGCCCTTATTAGCTGGGAGCTGGCCTGGCACTCCCAGTGAATCTGTGGCATTCTCCTGTTCAATATAAACACTTTCATAGAACACCAACCTCAGATAGGACTATTTTGTCACTGTAGTGGAGCAAGAAAAAATAAGACCACTTCATTATCATGTTTGAACAGACAGAGGTAAAAACATTGTTCAAACCACAAAAATGAGCAAACATTGCCCTTTCCTGGCTAATAATAAGTGCCTGCTTCTTCTTTACCAATTATAGCTTTATCTCAATTTCATTATTCTCACTGTCTAGATATAAATTATTGAGATACCTGATCAGAGGATCACTCCTGCTTCCAGACAGCATCCAATGCAGGGAAGATACCCGTTTCCTTGAATGCTCCTCAGAATCACCTACAAGAAGTCCAAATCCTATAATAAATTATTTCTAACATCCTCTTACTGAGATGTCCTGATTCCTCATGGTACACATAACTCCTGCTTGCAATGAGTCAGTAAACCCAGATTTATAGAACTGCAGATGTGTTCCTGGTGATCTTTGGATAGAAGACATTGGCAGATTCATAGAGCAGTTATTACCCAGCCTGGAGCCCTCACTGTCTGCATTTCAGTTAAAGAACTGGCTCCTCTAACTTCTCTAGGGACTTAGCTATGGTGTAGTTTCTTTTTCATAGCCCAGAACTCCTGAGGAAGAGATTCTGGTTGACCATAATATCACCCTTCAAGTCCTTTGTGGATTATGGGGATATGGACATGAGGTACTGAATTTCTAAAACAGCAACAACAACAACAATATCGACAACAGCAATAATAACTAAGACTTATAGGTTAAGAATCCGCCTGCGAATGCAGGGGGTACGGGTTCAAGCCCTGGTGCGGGAAGATCCCATATGCTGTGGAGCAACTAAGCTCGTGCACTACAACTACTGAGCCAGCTCTCTAGAGCCTGCAAGTCACAACTACTGAGCCCACGTGCCGCAACTACTGCAGCCCACGTGCCTAGTACCTGTGCTCCACAGCAAAGAGAAGCCACCGCAATGAGAAGCCCACACACTGCAACAAAGAGTAGCTGCCTCTCACCGCAACTAGAGAAAGACCGCGCACAGCAACGAAGACACAATGCAGCCAATAAATAAATAAATTAATTAATTAAAAAAAAACAAACAACAACCTAACACTTATATAATGCTTGCTACGTGTCAGGGACTCTTCTAAGCAATTTCCATAGAGTAACTCACTTAATACACCAACACAAAGGTAAAATTATGACAAAAGTACCAGATTTTTAAAAATCTTTGCAGCCAATATTCTGATAACTCTCTAAATCTAAAACTGTATCTCTAAACTCTTAGACTGTAGTCTAAGTAGCAGTAGTATTTTCTTTCACCTATTTAGAAAATTAAAATATTATTAAAGAAACCATGTACAACTGAATATGTTGGATGGAAGATATTTTATTTCAAGCATAATTAGGTATTAAGTTTATTCCTTTTAGTAGATTTAGTGAAAACTTAGTCATCTGATTGAATGAATATATCAATCTTCTTTAAAAACTTATTATGAAATAGATGAAAGAAGTATTAAAATTGAAATACTAACTTCTCACGCATAAAAATGTTTTACATTCTACCAAATACAATATCATTAAGACAAGCTTGTGTTGTAACTATTACCCCTATTGAGATATGATGGGGCTAATAAATGCTATTATAAAGGCAGGAAGATTCCAAAGATATGATGGGGCTAATAAATGCTATTATAAAGGCAGGAAGATTCCAAAGAAAAAAAGATGAGGTACTATGTTACCAAACCTACAAGTCAGGTAAGATACTTCTCTTCCCCTAGGAAGGAGTACTGGCCTGATGAGGGAAGGGGAATGGATGGTACAGCGAGAGCCTGGGTACGTTATTCCAGTGAAAGAACTCCTCCTGGAAGAAAATACCTGGAATGAGGGGATGGTGGTAAGTGTTCTCCCCAACAATTCCCATTTTAAAGATGGGAAAACTAAGTCTAAGAGTAGATTGACTAGCTTCAAGTATTACAAGTAAAAGGTGATAGAACTGGGAGTAAACCAGATGGTTTATTTCAGGTTTATCAGAGGGCCCTTATTAATGAGGTACACGATATAGTATCCTAGAATCACAGTAAAACCAGGACCTATACATGTAAAAGTCAGAGCCGACTATCATAAATTTGCAGCTTTCTTTATATTTGCTTTGTGATGAGGTAATGAACTTATTAGAATAAAAGCATTGTATATATTTTTATTTAGTGAGTACTCAAATGGTGCATACATCTGAATTAAATGCCTGAAATATCTGTTATTAAGAAGCTATCATTGGAAACGTAGCAGAGTGTACATATGTTTATGCACACAAATATTTAACAGAAACACAGTAAAGAGGTTCAATTATATTCATGCTGCAGTATGGAGGTTACCAGAGAGTTAGTGAATGAGGAATTTAATCACTATTATTTTGTAGAGTGTAAATGATTGAGAAAAACTTACAGAAAGAGGTGACCTGAAGGTCAGTTCAAAGGAGAGAATCATTTTTAGCTGTTTCCAGAGAGTTTTTGTTACATTTTAGAGAGGGCTACAAAATCCAAGAATGAGAACCATGTCCCACCAGGACAACTGGTGGGTGTGTATGTTGCAAAGAAGCAATAGCATGGTGAATGAAGTCTGTACCTCACTACACTCTGGGCAATAAAATGTTTTAAGAGTCAAGTTCCAAAATATGAGTTTGTAACATCTTATCTATAATTTGTGGGTAGATGGGCAAAGGCTTGGCCTTAATCACACATATAAAAACACGTTAACAAGATCATGTTTGGTTTTAACCCCAGTCTCTATTTTAGTACCTGCATTGCTTATCCTTACTGAAACTTGCTTTCCTCATCCGTAAGGGAAGTACTTTATGAACTGTGACATACTAATTAATTTTAGTTTTGAATCATGGCTCTTCTTTAAGGTTTTCTTTATTCTAGTTTAGTGTCATTTGAGGGTGAACACTGGACAAGGCACATATAGAAAAACACAGGGTATTTCCTGCCTCCCAGGAGTTTTAAGAAAAGAGAGAACAGTTTTTAGAGGCTTAGCACTTATTCCACCCTTGGATGTTTCCCTACTAACATGGTTTCTAAAATTACTCATCTGTGTGGAGCTCAATAAATATTTCTCCACTGACTAACATAAGACAGGCAGATCAAATAATTAGATGTAACACTTTCATCCGTACAATATAGCATGTTATCTTACACATGAAAATTGCAAAAAAATGTTCAAAGAGTAACCAAACTGGCTTTTAGGATCTAGCTGTGTCAGTCAGTTTTGGTTTATTATCTCTCTCCTCTGCCTGCTGTATCTTGTATTTATTTATGTAATCTTCATGTATAACTTCTAAACTATAAGAGCTAGCCACTATGGCTTTGAATGTAATGAAGTCACAGTATGACTAAGGAATTGTTTTCTAATGCAACTCTCCCTAAACCTCAAAACATTAGAATAATTCTATAGTTCTCCATTTGTCTCAGTTACTGCTCAGAGCACTAATGCAGCAGGTTGTGTGCCTGGGCATTATGGGGTACTTGCTTTCACTGCTGAGCTTTCTAACACTACAAATAAAACATAGATTATTCAGAAAGTACAAAGGTTCAACATCTTCCCACAAAATCGTTGATGAAGTTATTTCATTAATTAGCTCTTAAAACAACTGATAACAACAGGATACCTATTGATTTATGAGATAAAAAATTTCCTTTGAAAAGATAAATATTGATGCCAATACACTGGTGATGAAGTGGAGCCTAGGGTGTGGGGATGAGGCCAGCTAGCAGGCATTGTCTGAGTCAGGACGTTGAGCTGGGTCAGGAGGAATAGACCTTATAACTCTCTTATTGATCATTGATCCTGGGGGTGAATGACAACATCCTGTGAGATTTCTGAGTCAGTTCTGAAGTAGGTTCTCGTTCAAGTTGGGCAAACATGTAAGAGCAATATATAATTGCTTGGGCAGCAGCCCAACCTGGAGTTGATGCTTAGGATGAGGTAGGTAGACAGAGACTAAAGGATCAATTTTTTAAACCAATGAGAAAATCGCTGAAGTTGCTCTACTCAGGGCAGGCGTTGCGGGGTGCAGAGTACAACTGAGGAGTGGTTTATCCTTAATTCTTAAGTGTGCTAAAAGTAGATGTGTAGTTTTATTATATGGTATTTTGGGTCAGTAATGATAGTCTTACATACATGTCTGCTTCTGTATGTTACTTATACATTATATACATTACATGTGTGTATGTATTACATGTATATCTATATATTACATTAGTTCATACATGTAGATTGTATAAAATTTAGGAGAATCAAAAGGGGTATAGTGAAAAGTTAGTCTCTACCCCTCTCTATGCCTCCCAGCCACCAATTTCCCTCCTGGAAGGTGAATTACAATTGCCAGTCTCTCACTTCCTCCTTTCATGCTCTTTGTTCTAGCCGATTAATCTCCCCAAGCCCAAGGGCTCCTGCTCAGAAATTTTCCAGCTTCTGCATTTTCCTGTCTGGTTAAATTTAACTTTATTTACCTATCTTTCAAAGCCTCAATGTTTTATTTATTCTTCTTTAATTTCTTTTTTCCAGTTCTCCTAACAAGCTCCCTATGTCTCATTCCTACATGTACTTGTTCTCACTTCTCATTCATGATCTTCTCTCTTCTCTAGTCTATCTGAAATTTCTGCTTCTTTGAGACTGAAGTCAGACCCTATTTCTTCTGACTGCTCCACCCACCCCCATTGATCTCCTTCTTCTCTGAACTCCTAGGCATCTACAAAGTGGGTTATGCTTCAGTATCCCAAAATGATGCCAAAATATGTTAAATAAAATATTAAGTTGCATTATTTGGCTGGAACTATATAAATCCAAAGAGGCAAAGAGGTTAGCTCAAAGCTATCAGCTGTTACAATTATCTTTGGTTAATGAAAAAAATTAACATACAGAATTTTTCAAAATATGGTTCTTGCGGGGAAAGACAAAAAGGAGTACTTGCTGGGGAGAAGTTGCAAACCACTAACTGTACACACATCTAGTACCTAACTATGTAGTCAAGTGGTTGAGAGCATGACCTTTGAAGTCAGGCACACCTAGGCTTGACACTCTCTGATCTTTTGGAGCCTTGGTTTCTCAACAAGGAAATGAGTTAGCAAGTAAAGCACTCAGCACAACGCCTACTGTATGGTAAATGTTCAATAAATGTTATGTGTTATTGTTGTTGTTGTTAAATCTTATTTGCTATTTTGTAAGGTTTGTCTCCTGTGCTGGGCAGAATAGTTGACCCTCTTGCCCCTCCAAATGTCCACATCCTAATCACCAGAGCCTCTGAATGTTACCTTACATGGCAAAAGGGACTTTGCCGATGTGATTAAATCAAAGATATTAAAATAGGGAACTTATTCTGGATTATCAGGTAGACCCAGTATAATCACAAGGATCCTTTATAGATGGAAGACGAAGGCAGAAGATTCAGGGAAAAAGAATCCGTGTCAGAGTTAGAGTGATTTGATGTGAGAAGGAGTCAACCTGCTGTTGCAGGCTTTAAAGATGGAAGAAGAGCCAAGGAATACTGGCATCTAAAAAGAAGCTGGAAAACATAAAGGGATTGTCTCCCAGAGCCAGCAGAAAGGCTTTTAGCCCAGTAAGATCTGGTTCAGATTTGTGAGCCCTAGAATTGTAAGATAATAAGTTTGTGTTGTTTTAAGCCACTAAGGTAGTGGTAATTAATAAAGCATCAATAGGAAATGAGTGTACCTCCCCAGCTGAAGACCAATTTCGTAAAGCTCATAGTGTCCAGAGTAGTGTGGGATGGGAACATAAATGAAAAAATTGGGTTTACTGAGGGTTCCAGCAGAGAGGCATAGCAACTTGTAAATTGCCCTTTATAGTGAAGAAGAGGAAATCAGAGTTAGCTACAAGCCAGGTCTCTTTCTAAATGTGGATTTCCATTACAATATTAATTTAAAATACCAGGGAAATTCCCTATCTCACTGCCCGGGAAAGATGCCAACAGGCCATAAATTCACCTATACTCCAGTCAGGTTTTCTCCCTAAGTGTCCTTGCCTCCCTTACTTACTGCTAATTTACAAGATCAGTAATAATCACTATCATGCACTGGGTGCACAGTCTGTCTCAGGCATTGTGCTAAAGGTTTTGTACACATTATCATATTTAATCCTCACCAAATTCCCATGGTGGTAAAAAGAAATGTAGTACCTTGTTTTTCAAAGTTCAGGTCATGAGTCTCAGTGGAAATTGAAATCAGTTTGGTGAGGATTGACAAGCAATTGTAAACAATAAAATACAGTAGAAAAATACCAGTGTACTGCATGAAATGAATAAGTATATTTTCATAAAATTTGGTTTCAATTATACATATAACAAAGACTCTCAAGTTATAGGTGAGTCTTCATTGATAAAATATATATGTATTGGGTTGTGTTGTAGAACATATTTCTTTTTTTTTTTTTTTTTGCGGTACGCGGGCCTCTCCCCCTTGTGGCCTCTCTCGTTGCCCGTTGCGGAGCACAGGCTCTGGACGCGCAGGCTCAGTGGCCATGGCTCACGGGCCCAGCTGCTGCGCAGCATGTGGGATCTTCCCAGACCCGTGTCCCCTGCATCGGCAGGCGGACTCTCAACCACTGTGCCACCAGGGAAGCCCTGTAGAACATATTTCTTATAGTGGGTTACATTAAAAAAATTTTAAACCCACCAGTAAAGTGGTTAAGAGTACAGGGTCTGGCAAAAAGGTTACTTGGTTTAATCCTAGTTCTTTGTCTTACCAGCTCTGTGATCTTGAGTGGGTTACTTGTTCTCTCACACAGTTACTTTGTCTCCTTGGGTCTCACCTCAAAGGTTTTTTTTGAGGATTAAATGGATGAATCTAAGTAAAGCAGTTTGAAGGGTGCTTTAGTAGCAAACACTCAGTTACTGTTACTTTCCCAATGTTACCTGGTTAGCAAGTGGCAGAACTGGGCAGATTCCTGTTCTGTCTGATAAAGTTTAGTCTTGAGTTTGAAATCAAAGGTAATTTCAAGCTAACTTAGGTGTCCCGTCAAAACAAACAAAGAACAAAATAAGTCTGCCTTTACAATAAGTTACCAGCAAATTAAAAATATGGGAACCCTCATCTTCTCAGGAAGTTGGCCTATGTTGGCAGAGTCTTGTCTCTGAGAGAGTACAGGTTTCCTGTCTTGTTCTGCTCTGAGTTACAGGAGAAGAATATGTGGAAGGCACTAGGTTGTTTGACATATAGAACAAACTGGTGACTCACAAAAAACTTTACCATAGGATCACCTTATAAATGTTTACATCTAAAAGGAATCAGGTAAAGGAGGAAATCCAATAAAGATGTAAAAAAAATAATAATAACACTTGAACAATTGTTTTCTTGTTTTTTGTTTTGATGTTTTAGTTTAAATTTTATTCCCTGCCCACAAACATCCATTAAGCACCCAGGAGAAGGAAAAGGGGATGTAACTAGCAATAGAGAGAAACTTTCTTCACAACAATGGCCATGGCAAGCTTAGGCACTTTTGGTGAAATCTCTCTGTGAAGTACTGGGAGAGGAATAAAAGGCAAACTGACACAGAAGTACTGTTATTTTTTTTTCTTTTACATCTTTATTGGGGTATAATTGCTTTACAATGGTGTGTTAGTTTCTGCTTTATAACAAAGTGAATCAGTTATATATATACATATGTTCCCATATCTCTTCCCTCTTGCAACTCCCTCCCTCCCACTCTCCCTATCCCATCCCTCCAGGTGGTCACAAACGCCCAAGCTGATATCCCTGTGCTATGCGGCTGCTTCCCACTAGCAACCTACCTTACGTTTGGTAGTGTATATATATCCATGCCTCTCTCTCATTTTGTCACAGCTCACCCTTCCCCCTCCCCATATCCTCAAGTCCATTCTCCAGTAGTTCTTTGTCTTTATTCCTGTCTTACTCCTAGGTTCTTCATGACATTTTTTTCCTTAAATTCCATATATATGTGTTAGCATACGGTATTTGTCTTTCTCTTTGTGACTTACTTCACTCTGTATGACAGACTCTAGGTCTATCCACCTCATTACAAATAGCTCAGTTTCGTTTCTTTATATGGCTGAGTAATATTCCATTGTATATATGTGCCTCATCTTCTTTATCCATTCATCTGATGATGGGCACTTAGGTTGTTTCCACCTCCGGGCTATTGTAAATAGAGCTGCAATGAACATTTTGGTACATGACTGTTTTTGAGTTATGGTTTGACTCTCTTTGAATTATGGTTTTTTCAGGGTATATGCCCAGTAGTGGAATTGCTGGGTCATATGGTAGTTCTATTTGTAGTTTTTTAAGGAACCTCCATACTGTTCTCCATAGTGGCTGTACCAACTCACATTCCCACCAGCAATGCAGGAGTGTTCCCTTTTCTCCACACCCTGTCCAGCATTTATTGTTTCTAGATTTTTTGATGATGGCCATTCTGACTGGTGTGAGATGATATCTCATTGCAGTTTTGATTTGCATTTCTCTAATGATTAATGATGTTGAGCATTCTTTCATGTGTTTGTTGGCAGTCTGTATATTTTCTTTGGAGAAATGTCTATTTAGGTCTTCTGCCCATTTTTGGATTGGGTTGTTTGTTTTTTTGTTATTGAGCTGCATGAGCTGCTTGTAAATTTTGGAGATTAATTCTTTGTCAGTTGCTTCATTTGCAAATATTTTCTCCCATTCTGAGGGTTGTCTTTTGGTCTTGTTTATGGTTTCCTTTGTTGTGCAAAAGCTTTTAAGTTTCATTAGGTCCCATTTGTTTATTTTTGTTTTTATTTCCATTTCTGTAGGAGGTGGGTCAAAAAGGATCTTGCTGTGATTTATGTCATAGAGTATTCTGCCTATGTTTTACTCTAAGAGTTTGATAATTTCTGACCTTACATTTAGGTCTTTAATCCATTCTGAGCTTATTTTTGTAGATGATGTTAGGGAGTGATCTCGTCTCATACTTTGACATGTACCTGTCCAGTTTTCCCAGCACCACTTATTGAAGAGGCTGTCCTTTCTCCACTGTACATTCCTGCCTCCTTTATCAAAGATAAGGTGACCATATGTGCGTGGGTTTATCTCTGGGCTTTCTATCCTGTTCCATTGACCTCTCTTTCTGTTTTTGTGCCAGTACCATACTGTCTTGATTACTGTGGCTTTGTAATATAGTCTGAAGTCAGGGAGCCTGATTCCTCCAGCTCCGTTTTTCGTTCTCAAGATTGCTTTGGGTATTCGGGGTCTTTTGTGTTTCCATACAAATTGTGAAATTTTTTGTTCTAGTTCTGTGAAAAATGCCAGTGGTAGTTTGATAGGGATTGCATTGAATCAGTAGATTGCTTTGGGTAGTAGAGTCATTTTCACAATGTTGATTCTTCCAATCCAAGAACATGGTATATCTCTCCATCTATTTGTATCATCTTTAATTCTTTCATCAGTATCCTATAATTTTCTGCATACAGGTCTTTTGTCTCCTTAGGTAGGTTTATTCCTAGATATTTTATTCTTTTTGTTGCAATGGTAAATGGGACTGTTTTCTTGATTTCACTTTCAGATTTTTCATCATTAGTGTATAGGAATGCCAGAGATTTCTGTGCATTAATTTTGTACCCTGCAACTTTACCAAATTCATTGATTAGTTCTAGTAGTTTTCTGATAGCATCTTTAGGTTTCTCTATGTATAGTAGCATGTCATCTGCAAACAGTGACAGCTTTACTTCTTCTTTTCCGATTTGGATTCCTTTTATTTCCTTTTCTTCTCTGATTTCTGTGGCTAAAACTTCCAAAACTATGTTGAATAAGAGTGGTGAGAGTGGGCAACCTTGTTTTGTTCTTGATCTTAGTGGAAATGCTTTCAGTTTTTCACCATTGAGGATGGTGTTGGCTGTGGCTTTGTCATATATGGCCTTTATTATGTTGAGGAAAGTTCCCTCTATGCCTACTTTCTGCAAGGTTTTTGTCATAAATGGGTGTTGAATTTTGTCAAAACTTTCTCTGCATCTATTGAGATAATCATATGGTTTTTCTCCTTCAATTTGTTAATATGGTTTATCACATTGATTGATTTGTGTATATTGAAGAATCCTTGCATTCCTGGAATAAACCCCACTTGATCATGGTGTATGATCCTTTAAATGTGCTGTTGGATTCTGTTTGCTAGTATTTTGTTGAGGTTTTTTGCATCTGTGTTCAACAGTGATATTGGCCTGTAGTTTGCTTTCTTTTTGACATCCTTGTCTGGTTTTGGTATCAAGTTGATGGTGGCCTCGTAGAATGAATTTGGGAGTGTTCCTCCCTCTGCTATATTTTGGAAGAGTTTGAGAAGGATAGGTGTTAGCTCTTCTCTAAATGTTTGATAGAATTTGCCTCTGAAGCCACCTGGTCCTGGGCTTTTGTTTGTTGGAAGATTTTAAATCACAGTTTCAATTTCAGTGCTTGTGATTGGTCTGTTCATATTTTCTATTTCTTCCTGATTCACTCTTGGCAGGTTGTGCGTTTCCTAGAATTTGCCCATTTCTTCTAGGTTGTCCATTTTATTGGCATAGAGTTGCTTGTAGTAATCTCTCATGATCTTTTGTATTTCTGCAGTGTCTGTTGTTACTTCTCCTTTTTCATTTCTAATTCTATTGATTTGAATCTTCTCCCTTTTTTTCTTCGTGAGTCTGGCTAATAGTTTATAAATTTTGTTTATCTTCTCAAAGAACCAGCTTTTAGTTTTATTGATCTTTGCTCTCGTTTCCTTCATTTCTTTTTCATTTACTTCTGATCTGATCTTTAGGATTTCTTTCCTTCTGCTAATTTTGGGTTTTTTTGTTGTTGTGCTTCTTCTTTCTCTAATTGCTTTAGTTGCAGGTTTAGGTTGTTTATTCGAGATGTTTCCTGTTTCTTAAGGTAGGATTGTATTGCTATAAACTTCCCTCTTAAAACTGCTTTTGCTGCATCCCATAGGTTTTTGGTCATCGTGTCTCCATTGTCATTTTTTTCTAGGTATTTTTTTATTTCCTCTTTGATTTCTTCAGTGATCACTTCGTTATTAAATAGTGTATTGTTTAGCCTCCATGTGTTTGTATTTTTTACAGATCGTTTCCTGTAATTGATGTCTAGTCTCCTAGCATTGTGGTTGGAAAAGATACCTGATACAATTTCAATTTTCTTAAATTTACCAAGGCTTGATTTGTGACCCAAGATATGATCTATCCTGGAGAATGTTCCATGAGCACTTGAGAAGAAGGTGTATTCTGTTGTTTTTGGATGGAGTGTCCTATAAATATCAATTAAGTCCATCTTATTTAATGTATCATTTAAAGCTTGTGTTTCCTTATTTAGTTTCATTTTGGATGATCTGTTCATTGGTGAGAGTGGGGTGTTAAAGTCCCCTACTCTGAATGTGTTACTGTCGATTTCCCCTTTTATGGCTGTTAGTATTTGCCTTATGTATTGAGGTGCTCCTATGTTGGGTGCATAAATATTTACAATTGTTATATCTTCTTCTTGGATCGATCCCTTGATCATTATGTAGTGTCCTTCTTTGTCTCTTCTAATAGTCTTTATTTTAACGTCTATTTTGTCTGATATGAGAAGTGCTACTCCAGCTTTCTTTTGGTTTCCATTTGCATGGAATAACTTTTTCCATCCCCTTACTTTTAGTCTGTATGTGTCTCTAGGTCTGAAGTGGGTCTATTGTAGACAGCATATATGTGGGTCTTGTTTTCGTATCCATTCAGCCAATCTGTGTCTTTTGGGGGGAGCATTTAGTCCATTTACATTTAAGGTAATCATCGATATGTATGTTCCTATTCCCAGTTTCTTAATTTTTTTAGGTTCGTTATTGTAGGTCTTTTCCATCTCTTGTGTTTCTTGCCTAGAGAAGTTACTTTAGCATTTGTTGTAAAGCTGGTTTGGTGGTGCTGAACTCTCTCAGCTTTTGCTTGTCTGTAAAGGTTTTAATTTCTCCACCAAATCTGAATGAGATCCTTGCTGGGTAGAGTAATCCTTGTTGCAGGTTTTTGTCCTTCATCACTTTAAATATGTCCTGCCAGTCCCTTCTGGCTTGCAGAGTTTCTGCTGAAAGATCAGCTGTTAACCTTATGGGGATTCCCTTGTGTGTTATTTGTTGTTTTTCCCTTACTGCTTTTAATATGTTTTCTTTGTATTTAATTTTTGACAGTTTGATTAATATGTGTCTTGGCATATTTCTCCTTGGATTTATCCTGTATGGAACTCTCTGTGCTTCCTGGAGTTGATTAACTATTTCCTTTCCCATATTAGGGAAGTTTTCAACTATAATCTCTTCAAATATTTTCTCATTCCCTTTCTTTTTCTCTTCTTCTTCTGGAACCCCTATCATTCGAATGTTGGTGCGTTTAATGTTGTCCCAGAGGTCTCTGAGAGTGTCCTCAGTTCTTTTCATTCTTTTTTCTTTATTCTTCTCTGCAGTAGTTATTTCCACTATTTTATCTTCCAGGTCACTTATTCGTTCTTCTGCCTGTTATTCTGCTATTGATCCCATCTAGAGTATTTTTCATTTCATTTATGGTGTTGTTCATCATTGTTTGTTTCATCTTTAGTTCTTCTAGGTCCTTGTTAAATGTTTCTTGCATTTAGTTTATTCTATTTACAAGATTTTGGATCATCTTTACTATCATTATTCTGAATTCTTTTTCAGTAACACTGCCTGTTTCCTCTTCATTTGTTAGGTCTGGTGTGTTTTTATCTTGCTCCTTCATCTGATGTGTATTTTTCTGTCTTCTCATTTTGCTTATCTTACTGTGTTTGGGGTCTTCTTTTTGCAGGCTGCCGGTTCATAGTTCCCGTTGTTTTTGGTGTCTGTCCCCAGTGGCTAAAGTTGTTTCAGAGGGTTGTGTAGACTTCCTGGTGGAGGGGACTAGTGCCTGTGTTCTGGTGGATGAGGCTGGATCTTGTCTTTCTGGTAGGCAGGTCCACGTCTGGTGGTGTGTTTTGGGGTGTCTGTGGAGTTATTATGATTTTAGGGTAGTCTCTCTCCTAAAATGAGTGGGTTTGTGTTTCTGTCTTGCTTGTTGTTTGGCATAGCGTGTCCAGCACTCTAGCTTGCTGGTCGTTGAGTGAAACTGGGTACTGGTGTTGAGATGGAGATCTCTGGGAGATTTTCGCCATTTGATATTATGTGGACCTGGGAGGTCTCTTGTGGACCAGTGTCCTGAAGTTGGCTCTCCCACCTCAGAGGCACAGAACTGACTCTTGGCTGCAGCACCAAGAGCCTTTCATCCACACGTCCAGGTACGTGGGGACTTTCTTGTCTTTTGGAAGGTCTGAGGTCTTCTGCCAGCGTTCAGTAGGTGTTCTGTAGGAGTTGTTCCACGTGTAGATGTATTTCTGGTGTATCTCCGGGCTGCGGCCGCAGGTGCCCGGTTCCGGGCTGCTCCCGGCTCCCGGCAGCGGGGAATGGCGAAGGAACCAGGAGGGCTTTCGGCCAGTCTGGTAATGGGGCGGCCGCGCCAGAACGGCCCCTGGCCCTCACTCGCCGCCCCAGTGCAGCCGCCACCCGGGGCCGCGCCCCACACCCTCGGGCTCCGCCAGTAGCTGCTGGACATGCCGCCGACCCGCCCCGCTCAGCGGAGCTGCGCTCAGGCAGCAGCCCTCGCGCTCCAACTAGCTCCCCAGAAGTATTGCTTGGTGTGCATTTCCAGGCTCTGCCTGCTTTCTCATCTCTTGGTGGCAGGTGGAGGAAGAGGAGAAAAAGTTAAACTTTTCTTATAAACTGGCAGAATAAGCTTATAATATCCTCTCACTATCTCTGCATAGGTTCTAGTCTCTGCAGCACCACATAAGCTTTGCCCAAAGTAATGAACAGTTGAAAGTCAAATGTAATACTTCACCAAACAACTTAAAAATACTTGCACACTGGAAAGGATTAAGTTGCAGAGAACACAAATGGACCCAGAGCAACTTTTGCCAAAAGAGAATATTGTGCTACATGTACAGCCATAGCTCTTTTCCATATGAAGAAACAGTCAGAAGGATAAAAGAACTTGGTCAAAATCACACACGTAAGTAGGACAGAATCTGGTCTGACTGTCATAAGGGTTGTGCTCTTTAACACCCAGGCTAGCTTTTCTGAAATCTGATTCATGCATAGAATAACTAAACACCTCTGTTTGCCTTGAATGTTCCCTGTTTATACGTAGGGCTGCTGCAGTTTCTCATATCGCCCACTTTGATTCCCAAAAGCAACTGAGAATACACAATAATTTGGTCACTCTATCCATGGACCACTGTGGTGGGACTGCCTAGGAAGCTTATTAAAAGTGCAGCTTCCTGAGCCCTACTCCACATCTAGATAAGTTTTCTTAGGGTTGGCCCAAGAATCCAGGTACAAGTCTTTTTAAGTGCTTTTGTGGAACCCCACAGGTGAGTCTCTCACTCTTGTAAGTTAATAAACCATTTATTCTGCCTCCGCCAGATGCCCAGCCAGGTCCTATTAAGGTAGAAGTCCCCCCACCACATCAGAGGGATGCTCCCAGCCAAGTAATCTCTGGAGCCTTGGAGCATCTGAATGGTCTCATGCTGGCCCACCTGCCATGACAAAGCTCCTCCAGAGCATTCCCCTTCACAGTTTACATTCTACCACTCCCAAAGGCAGTCTGCTCCAATGGGGCCTGACTTCGCGTGTCCTAACGTGCACCCGCTGATTCAAGCAGTTTAGGAATAGAAGGTGCTGTGGTTTTCAACCAGGGTGGTCCAACCTCTAAAATGGTAGTTGAAGCAGTCTCTACCTCCTGGGCACATCGCCTTTGCAACACTGCCATTAAACGAATGTCCCATCTTTGCTTTTTCAAGGTCAGCAACAAGGAGTCCCCTCCTAAAGAAGGTTGTCTCTCATTGCCACACTATCAAAGGCTGCCCCAAATGTTCCTTCCTGTGGGCCTGATCAGGCTAAGGGCAGAGTTGTCTCTTTCCTTCTCTGAGTTGGACCAAATCATCTTAGTAACACCTCTTCACAGTGTTGACCATGTTTTTCACAGGGGCTGCTGCTGAGCCTTTATCTCATCCTTTCATGGTGGAGAGAGAGAGAAATCTAATGATTTTTACTTCTAGGGGTGAGGGGACTGTAATGATTATGTTGTCATTTTGTATTATGTCCTTTTGTCATGAATTTGTTTTCAATTTCATGTTAAAATGGGCCCACCATTTCCACTTTGTGAGGTCATTCAGCACCCTCATTTTGCACCTTTAACATCTCTCTTAGTATCACTTGGAAATATTTGAAATGGCATGAGCTTGTCCTCACATTCCTATCAGCTGTAAATCTGGAGCCCCGACATGAACCTAACCATTGAACAGAACACCTCTCCACTACCTGTGTAACACTGGGTAGGCCCCTTAACCTCTTGGTATTTTTAAGTCCTCAGTTGTAAAAATGTGAGGGTGCTATGAATTTATATTTGGGAAAGGACATGGTCGAGAAGAGTGTGTCTTTTCTTTTATTCTTTTAAACTGGAATGTCTTCCCTCTCTTCCCCATGGGTCCAAATCTCACTTGTCCTTCAGGCCCACTGCCAAGGAGCCTTCCCTGATTCCCCAGTCCACACAAATCTCTGCCTCTTAGGGTCAGTGGCATACAACCTAGCTATCTCTTACGTTAATCTTGCCTCTCAAGCCAAACTCAGAATGTGGGACTCTCTTACCCTCCTGGCACCCCTGGGGTTGTGCCAGCCCCACTGCCACACGACACCTAGTGTGTCTACTAGACGAGAGCATGGGTGGGTAGGCCCAGATGTGAGGGGCCAGATACAGTACATCTCCCTCCACCCTGCTCTCCTCCACAAAAGTGCACCTCCTCCTGAAGCCTGCCCCTCAAGTCACAGTTTCCTCATATGAACTCACTGGGTAGTGATGCCGTCATAGGCCTTTTTACAGTTTCCATGGCAAGGTAACTATGCAAACGTGCTTCCCTCAGAGAAACTTCCCTACCTTGGTGGGTACTTCTTTCCTTGGAGAAAGTTCTCCACCAGATACCAATCTCTTTTTTTGTCTGAGAGAGAATATCTGACCACATCTTCTATATTTACTCTAACCTGTCCTCTATTCCCTGGGAGGGCAGGGAAGCAGGTACACTGAGACCGGGCATGTGTACAAGAGGCATGGTGTACACACAAACTCCCTTGGCTGCCACATGTTCCTGTGGCACATACACCTGAACACTTTCCCAGCTCTAAGTAATACCAGTGACCTGGGACACTTTCAGTGACCCACAGTGCTCACTGTTGAGGAGAAGTGAAAGGTCATCCCTGGACAAGTGTGCAGGACGGTACTGAGTTTTATAAATGTAGCCTTCCCCTTTGGGATACAGGATGCTTCCATTCAGACCCTTTCCTGATTGGCCTCTTAGAAAAAGACAAGTGCATTTTTGTTGGCAAATGGTAAATGGAGCAGTTTGAGGAAGGGGGCCACTCTTGAACCTCACCTTCAAACGCAGGCACCTCTGTGCTGTCATGTAGATGTCTATATCGGTCCCCTCAGAAACATCCCATAAAGAGATGCAGAGTACTAGGGGAGAGGGTGATGCCATATTGATGGGAATACCAAAAGAATGAAGGGGGGTTGATGAAGTGCTAATGAGATTGGAGGGCTGAAGAGATTGTGTCCCAGGAGGCTGGGTTGATGTGAGCCGAGACTTGGTACCCAGAACCCGGTTCTGAGTCTCCTGATTACTCTGCCTCAGGATTTTACCTTGTTCTAATCGACGTAAAAGTATGAGAGGCCTAGAGTTCAGTGTGTTTGAAACAGGCAGTATAAATGGGGCCCAAAAAGGGTTGCCAAGGTGGCCGGGGTTCTTAAGCAATTTATATTTGATTATTCTTTTCCAAAACTTGAAAGACATTTCCATTAAAGCCTCAGAAGTGACAGGCTGCAAGAAATGTTTTCTGTGGTGGAAGGGAGAGATGGAGAGGATCATGATTGCAATTACTTTCGGGTTCTACTGTTTTCCCTGGAAACGGTGAAGAGACTTCCTCATGTGCTGCAGCCCTAGGCTCTCGGGATTGCTTTCTCTCCTAGTGTCCCTTCTCTAGGCAATCATAGAGGTGATGGGCCAAGGCTGTGTTTTGGATGTCAAGTAGCTTAAATGTTTTCAGCCAGAAACTGGGAGAGACATGAGAGAGGGAAATTCTGGCAGGAGACTGTGCACAGCAGAAGTGACTGATCAGTTCTGATTTTCTTAGCAGCAGCAGTGGCTCCCGTTTCTCGTCCTACACCTGGTCACTACCATGTCGTCTACCGAGGGTGTGCATAAACACTCTTGGGCCGGCATGGGTAGACATACTGCTTGGTTGATGGCTACCGGGCCTACGGAGATGTTCCTTTGGCCACGCCAGCAAAGGTGGAAACAGAGAAGCCAGTCCCCAGACGTGCTCCCAAGAGAAAGCGCTGTCCGGAAAGGTCGGACAAAGACCTGTGTTGCCCCAGACCCAAAATCCGGCGATTGCAGCATTCAAGCATCTCAGAAATACAAGGTGCTTTGATTGTCAAGCAGGGTGGCCCAACCTCTGGGCACATGCCCTCTGCAACAGCCCCAGTAAACAAATGTCCCATCTCTACTTTTTCAAGGTTGGCAACAGGGAGTCCCCTCCTAAAGTAAGTTCTCTCTCATTGCCACATTATCAAAGGCTGCCCCAAATGTAGTTCCTTCCTGTGGGTCTGATCAGGCTAACGGCAGAGTTGTCTCTTACCTTGTCTGAGTCGCACCAAGTCGTCTTAGTAACACCTCTTCACCCTGTTGACCATGTTTTTCACGGGGGCTGCTGCTGAGCCTTTATCTCATCCTTTCATGGTGGAGAGATAGAGGATTCTAATGATTTTTACTTCTAGGGGAGAGGGGAGTGTAATGATGATGTTGTCGTTTTGTATTATGTCCTTTAGTCATGAATTTATTTTCGATTTCATGTTAAAATGGTCCCACAATTCCCACTTTGTGAGACCATTCAGCACCCTCATTTTGCACCTTAGACATCTCTCTCAGTATCACGTGGAAATGTTTGAAATGGCATGAGGTTGTTCTCACATTCCTGTCAGCTGTAAATTCGGAGCCCCAACATGAACCTAACCATTGAGCAGAACACCTCTGCACTTCCTGTGTAACACTGGGTAGGCCACTTAACCTCCTGTTTTTTTTTCAGTCCTCAATTGTAAAAATGTGAGGGTGCTATGAATTTATATTTGGGGCAGGACAAGGTCGAGAAGAGTGTGTTTTTGCTTTTATTCTTCTAAACTGGAATGTCTTTCCTCTCTTCCCCATGGGTCAAAATCTTACTTGTCCTTCAGGCCCACTGGCAAGGAGCTTTCCCTGATTCCCCAGTCCACACAAATCTCTGCCTCTTAGCGTCAGTGCCATACAACCTAGCTGTCTCTTACGTTAATCTTGCCTCTGAAGCCAATTTCAGAATGTGGGTCTCTCTTGCCCACCCTGGGGCCCCAGTGGCTGTGCCAGACCACCGGCACCCCGCATCTGGGGTGTCTACTAGACTAGGGCATGGGGGAGAATGCCCAGGTGTGAGGGGCGAGGCAGAGTACCTCTGCCTCCACCCTGCTCTCCTCCACAAAATTGCCCCTCCTCCTGAAGCCTGCCCTGCAAGTCACAGGTTCCTTCTAAGACCTCACTGGGTAGTGATGCCCTCACAAGCCTTCTCACAGTTTCCATGGCAGGGTAACTGTGGAAAGGGGTGCCCTCAGAGAATCTTCCCTACCAGTTCTCCACCAGATACCAATCTCTTTGGTTGTGTGAGAGAGAATGTCTGAATGGATAGTCGTTATGTACTCTAACCTCTGCTCTGTTCCCTGGGTAGACAGTGCAGCAGGTACACTCAGACCGGGCATCTCTACAGGAGGTAAGGTGTACACACAACCTCACCTGGCTGGCACATATTCCTGTGGTGCTAGACAACTACGTACCCCTGAGCATTTTCCCAGCACTAAGTAATACCAGTGACCTGGGACACCTTCACTGACCCACAGTGTTCACTGCTGAGGAGAAGTGAAATGTCATCCCTGGACAAGTGTGCAGGACGGTTCTGAGTTTTATAAATGTAGCCTTCTCCTTTGGGCTAAAGGATGCTTCCATTCAGACCCTTTCCTGATTGGCCTCTTAGCAAAAGACAAGTGCATTTTTGTTGGCAAATGGTAAAAGGAGCAGTTTGAGGAAGAGGGCCACCTTGAACCGCACCTGCCAATGCAGGCACATCTGTGCTGTCATGTAGGCGTCTCTATTGGTCCCCTCAGACACATCCCATACCGAGTTGCTGAGTACTAGGGGAGAGGGTGTTGCCATATTGATGGGAAGACCAAAAGAACGAAGGGGGGTTGATGCAGTACTAATGAGACTGGAGGGCTGAGGAGATGGTGTCCCAGGAGGCTGGGTTGATGTGAGCCTAGACTTGGGACCCAGAACCCGGTTCTAAGTCTCCTGATCACTCTGCCTCAGGATTTGGCCTTGTTCTAATCGACATAAAAGTATCAGAGGGCTAGAGTTCAGTGTGGTTGAAACAGGCAGTATAAATGGGGCCCAAGAGGGGTTTCCAAGGTGGGCGGGGTTCTTAACCAATTTATATTAGATTATTTTTTTCCAAATCTTGAAAGACATTTCCATGAAAGCCTCAGAAGTGACAGACTGCAAGAAATGTCTTCTCTGTTGTGGAAGGGAGAGATGGAGAAGTTCATGATTGAAATTACTTTCGGGTTCTACTGTTTTCCCTGGAAACGGTGAAGAGACTTCCTCATCTGCTGCAGCCCTAGGCTCTAGGAATTGCTTTTGCAGCCAGTGTCCCTCTTCTAGGGACTCATAGAGGTGATGGGCCAAGGCTGTGTTTTGGATGTCAAGTAGACTAAAGGTCTTCAGCCAGAAACTGGGAGAGGCATTAGAGAGGGAAATACTGGCAGGAGACTGTGCACAGCAGAAGTGACTGATCAGTTCTGATTTTCTTTGCAGCAGCAGTGGCTCCCGTTTCTCGTCCTACACCTGGTCACTACCATGTCCTCTACCGATGGCGTGGAGAAACGCAGTTGGGCTGGCATGGAGAGACATACTACCTGGTTGGTGGCTTCCGGGCCTATGGGTATGTTCCTTTGGTCATGCCAGTAGTGGAAGCAGAGAAGCCAGTCCCCAGACGTGCCCCCAAAAGAAAGCGCTCTCCGGAAAGGTCGGACAGAGACCTGCGTTGCCCCAGAGCCCAAATCCGGTGATTGGAGCATTCAAACACCTCAGGAGAACAAGGTGCTTTAATTCTCAAGCAGGGTGGCCCAACCTCTGGGCACATCCCCTCTGCAACAGCCCCAGTAAACGAATGTCCCATCTTTATGTTTTCAAGGTTGGCAAAAGGGAGTCCCCTCTTAAAGAAGGTTCTCTCTCATTGCCACATTATCAAAGGCTGCCCCAAATGTGGTTCCTTCCTGTTGGCCTCATCAGGCTAAGGGCAGAGTTGTCTCTTTCCTTCTCTGAGTCGTACCAAATCGTCTTAGTAACACATCTTCACACTATTGACCATGTTGTTCACGGGGGCTGCTGCTGAGCCTTCATCTCGTCCTTTCATTATGGAGAGAGAGAGGATTCTAATGATTTTTACTTCTAGGGGAGAGGGGAGTGTAATGATTATGTTGTCATTTTGTATTATGTCCTTTTGTCATGAATTTTTCAATTTCGTGTTAAAATGAGCCCACCATTTCCACTTTGTGAGGTCATTCAGCACCCTCATTCTGCACCTTTAACATCTCTCTCAGTATCACTTGGAAATGTTTGAAATGGCATGAGGTTGTTCTCACATTCCTATCAGCTGTAAATCCGGAGCCCCGACATGAACCTAACCATTGAGCAGAACACCTCTCCACTACCTGTGTAACACTGGGTAGGCCCCTTAACTTCTTGGATTTTGTAAGTCCACAGTTGTAAAAATGTTAGGGTGCTATGAATTTATATTTGGGGCAGGATAAGGTCGAGAAGAGTGTGTCTTTTCTTTTATTCTTTTAAACTGGAATCTCTTCCCTCTCTTCCCCATGGGTCCAATTCTCACTTGTCCTTCAGGCCCACTGCCAAGGAGCCTTCCCTGACTCCCCAGTCCACACAAATCTCTGCCTCTTAGGGTCAGTGGCATACAACCTAGCTGTCTCTTACGTTAATCTTGCCTCTCAAGCCAAACTCAGAATATGGGTCTCTCTTGCCCTCCTGTGGCCCCTGGTGCTGTGCCAGCCCACCGGCATGCCCCATCTGGGGTGTCTACTACACTAGGGCATGGGTGAGGAGGCCCAGGGGTGAGGGGCGAGGCAGAGTACCTCTGCCTCTACCCTGTTCTCCTCCACAAAACTGCCCCTCCTCCTCAAGCCTGCCCCTCAAGTCAAAGATTCCATATATGACCTCACTGGGTAGTGATGCCCTCACAGGAGTTCTCAGCGTTTCCATGGTAGCATAACTGTAGAAACGGGCTGCACTCAGAGAAACTTCCCTACCAGTTCTCCACCAGATACCAATCTCTTTGGATGTCTGTGTGACAATGTGTGACCGGATACTGTATATGTACTCTAACCTGTGCTCTGTTTCCTGGGTGGGCAGTGCAGCAGGTACACCCAGACCGGGCAACTCTACAGGAGGTATGATATACACACAACCTCACCTGGCTGGCACATGTTCCTGTGGGGGTTGCCAACTACGAACAGCTGAGCACTTTCCCAGATGTAAGTAATACCAGTGACCTGTGACGCCTTCAGGGACGCACAGTTCTCACTGCTGAGAACAAGTGAAAGGTCACTCTTGAAACACACCTTCAAACCCAGGCACCACTGTGCTGTCATGTAGACGTCTATATCGGTCCCCTCAGACACATCCCTTACAGAGTTGCTGAGTACTAAGGGAGAGGGTGTTGCCATATTGATGGGAAGACCGGAAGAACGAAGAGGGGGTGATGAAGCGCTAATGAGCCTGGAGGGCTGAGGAGATGGTGTCATTGGAGGCTGGGTTGATATGAGCCTAGACTTGGGACCCAGAACCCGGTTCTGAGTCTCCTGATCACTCTGCCTCAGTATTTGGCCTTGTTCTAATCTACATAAAAGAATTAGACAGCTAGAGTTCAGTGTGGTTGAAACAGGCAGTATAAATGGGGCCCAAGAGGGGTTTCCAAGGTGGGCGGGGTTCTTAAGCAATTTATATTAGATTATTTTTTTCCAAATCTTGAAAGACATTTCCATGAAAGCCTCAGAAATGACAGACTGCAAGAAATGTTTTCTCTGTTGTGGAAGGGAGAGATGGAGAGGATCATGATTGCAGTTACTTTCGGGTTCTACTGTTTTCCCTGGAAACGGTGAAGAGACTTCCTCATGTGCTGCAGCCTTAGGCTCTCGGGATTGCTTTCTCACCCAGTGTCCCTTCTCTAGGGAATCATAGAGATGATGGGCCAAGGCTGTGTTTTGGACGTCAAGTAGATTAAAGGTCTTCAGCCAGAAACTGGGAGAGGCATGAGAGAGGGAAATTCTGGCAGGAGACTGTGCACAGCAGAAGTGACTGATCAGTTCTGATTTTCTTAGCAGCAGCAGTGGCTCCCGTTTCTCGTCCTACACCTGGTCACTACCATGTCCTGTACCGTGGGTGTGGAGAAACGCAGTTGGGCTGGCATGGGGAGACATACTGCCTGGTTGGTGGCTACCGGCTCTACGGGGATGTTCCTTTGGCCACGCCAGCTAAGGTGGAAGCAGAGAAGCCAGTGCCCAGACGTGCTCTGAAGAGAAAGCACTCACCGGAATGGTCGGACGAAGACCTGTGTTGCCCCAGACCCAAAATCCGGCGATTGGAGCTTTCAGGCAGCACAGGAATACAAGGTGCTTTGATTCTCAAGCAGTGTGGCCCAACCTCTGGGCACATCGCCTCTGCAAGAGCCACAGTAAACGAATGTCCCATATTTTCTTTCTCAAGGTCGGCAGCAGGGAGTCCTCTCCAAAAGAAGTTTCTCTCACATTGCCACACTATCCAAGGCTGCCCCAAATGTGGTTCCTTCCCGTAGCCTGATCAGGCTAAGGGCAGAGTTCTCTCTTTGCTCCCCTGAGTAGCACCAAATCGTCTTAGTAACACCTCTTCACCCTGTTGACCATGTTTTTCACTGGGGCTGCTGCTGAGCCTTTATCTCATCCTTTCATGGCAGAGAGAGAGCGGATTCTAATGAATTTTACTTCCAGGGGAGAGGGGAGTGTAATAATTATGTTGTCATTTTGTATTATGTCCTTTTGTCATGAATTTGTTTTCAATTTCATGTTAAAATGGGCCCACCATTCCCACTTTGTGAAGTCATTCAGCACCCTCATTTTGCACCTTTAACATCTCTCTCGGTATCACTTGGAAATGTTTGAAATGGCATGAGCTTGTCCTCACATCCCTATCAGCTATAAATCTGGAGCCCGAACATGAACCTAACCATTGAGCGGAACACCTCTCCACTACCTGTGTAACACTGGGTAGGCCCCTTAACCTCTTGGTTTTTTAAGTTCTCAGCTGTAAAAATATGAAGGTGCTATGAATTTATATTTGGGAAAGGACAGGTTTGAGGAGAGTGTGTCTTTGCTTTTATTCTTCCAAACCAGAATGTCTTCCCTCTCTTCCCCATGGGTCCAAATCTCACTTGTCCTTCAGGCCCACTGGCAAGGAGCCTTCCCTGATTCCCCAGTCCACACAAATCTCTGCCTCTTACGGTCAGTGCTATACAACCTAGCTGTCTTTTACGTTAATCTTGCCTCTCAAGCCAATCTCAGAATGTTTGTCTCTCTTTCCCTCCTGGGGCCCCTGGGGCTGTGCCAGCCCACCGGCACGCCCCACGTGGAGTATCTACTAGACTAAGGCATGTGTGGGAAAGCCCATGTGTGAGGGGCCAGGCAGAGTACCTCCTCCTCCACCCTGCTCTCCTCCACAAAACTGCCCCTCCTCCTGAAGACTGCCCCGCAAATCACAGGTTCCTTATATGACCTCACTGGGTAGTGATGACCTCACAGGTCTTCTCAGAGTTTCCATAGCAGGGTAACTATGCAAATGTGCTACCCTCAGAGAAACTTCCCTACCCTGGAGGAAACTTCTTTCCCTGGAGAAAGTTCTCCACGAGATACCAATCTCCTTGGTTGTTTGAGAGAAAATGTTTGACCAGATCTTCTCTATTTACTCTAACCTGTCCTCTGTTCCCTGGGAGGGCAGTGCAGCAGGTACACCGAGACCGGGCATCTGTACAAGAGGCATGGTGTACACACAACCTCCCCTGGCTGCCACATGTTCCTGTGGGGCTTGCCCACCACACACACCTGAGCACTTTCCCAGCTCTAAGTAATACCATTGACCTGGGACACCTTCAGTGACCCACAGTGCTCACTGCTGAAGACAAGTGAAAGGTCATTCCTGGATTAGTGTGCAGGACGGTTATGAGCTTTATAAATATAGCCTTCCCCTTTGGGCTACAGGATGATTCCATTCAGACCCTTTCCTGATTGGCCTCTTAGCAAATGACAAGTGCATTTTTGTTGGCAAATGGTAAATGGAGCAGTTTGAGGAAGGGGGCCACTCTTGAACCACACCTTCAAACCCAGGCACCACTGTGCTATCATGTAGGCGTCTCTATCGGTCCCCTCAGACACATCCCTTACTGACTTGCTGAGTACTAGGGGAGAGGGTGGTGCCGTATTGATGGGAAGACCGGAAGAATAAAGCGGGGGTGATGAAGTGCTAATGAGACTAGAGGGCTGAGAAGATGGTGTCCCAGGAGCCTGTGTTGATGTGAGCCTAGACTTGGTACCCAGAACCTGGTTCTGAGTCTCCTGATCAGTCTGCCTCAGTATTTGGCCTTGTTCTAATCAACATAAAAGTATCAGACGGGGCTTCCCTGGTGGCGCAGTGGTTGAGAGTCCGCCTGCCGATGCAGGGGACACGGGTTCGTGTCCTGGTCCGGGAAGATCCCACATGCCGCAGAGCGGCTAGGCCCGTGAGACATGGCCGCTAAGCCTGTGCGTCCGGAGCCTGTGCTCCGCAACGGGAGAGGCCAAAACAGTGAGAGGCCCGCGTACCACAAAAAAAGAAAAAAAGTTTCAGAAGGCTAGAGTTCAGTGTGTTTGAAACAGGCAGTATAAATTGGGCCCAAGAGGAGTTGCCAAGGTGGGCGGTGTTCTTAACCAATTTTATTAGATTATACTTTTCCAAAACTTGAAAGACATTTCCATGAAAGCCTCAGAAGTGACAGACTGCAAGAAATGTTTTCTCTGTTGTGGAAGGGAGAGATGGAGTGGATCATGATTGCAATTACTTTCGGTTTCTACTGTTTTCCCTGGAAACGGTGAAGAGACTTCCTCATGTGCTGCAGCCTTAGGCTCTAGGGATTGCTTTTGCAGCCAGTGTCCCTTCTCTAGGGACTCATAGAGGTGATGGGCCAAGGCTGTGTTTTGTACGTCAAGTAGATTAAAGGTCTTCAGCCAGAAACTGGGAGAGACCTGAGAGAGGGAAATTCTGGCAGGAGACTGTGCACAGCAGAAGTGACTGATCAGTTCTGATTTTCTTAGCAGCAGCAGTGGCTCCCGTTTCTCGTCCTACACCTGGTCACTACCATGTCGTCTACCGCGGGTGTGGAGAAACGCAGTTGGGCCGGCATGGGGAGACATACTGCCTGGTTGGTGGCTACCGGCTCTACGGGGATGTTCCTTTGGCCACGCCAGCTAAGGTGGAAGCAGAGAAGCCAGTCCCCATACGTGCTCCGAAGAGAAAGCACTGTCCAGAAATGTCGGACGAAGACCTGGGTTGCTGCGGACCCAAAATCCGGCGGTTGTAGCATGGTGCCAGGAGGCGATCCCCACAGAATCTTGCAGGTGATCCATCCTGAAGAGAAGGCAATGGTTTAAATGCCTAAGGCAGCGAATACCTCTTCCTGCACTGACCGCCACTCCCCACCACCACTGCCCACTGCCACAGATTAGAACCTGCATCTTTTTGTCTGAGCCTTCCCCAGCCAGGAGCCTCCTTCTATACTAAATGGCCATAAGCCAGGAGCCTCAGAAACTGAGGTTTGTAATGAGAGTCTGCCCTGAACATCCCAGGGCTGAAGCTGGCCTGGAAGAAACCCTGACGTTCCTCTGCTTAATCCTCAAGGGCCCCTTTGTGAGCTGAAGAAAGAAAAGTCTAGAAAAAACGGATACCTGGGAGGGGAAGATGGCGGAAGGGTAACACGCGGAGATCACATTCCTCCCCACAGATACACCAGAAATACATCTACACGTGGAACAACTCCTACAGAACACCTACTCAACGCTGGCAGAAGACCTCAGACCTCCCAAAAGGCAAGAAACTCCCCACATACCTGGGTAGGGCAAAAGAAAAAAAGAAAAAACAGACAAAAGAATAGGGAGGGGACCTGCACCAGTGGGAGGGAGCTGTGAAGGAGGAAAGGTTTCCACACTAGGAAGCCCCTTCGCGGGCGGAGACTGTGGGTGGCGGAGGGGGAAGCTTCGGAGCCGCGGAGGAGAGCGGAGCCACAGGGGTGCGGAGGGCAAAGCGGGGAGATTCCCGCAAAGAGGATCGGTGCCGACCGGAACTCACCAGCACGAGAGGCTTGTCTGCTCACCCGCCGGGGCGGGCGGGGCTGTGAGCTGAGGCTCGGGGTTCAGTCAGAGCACAGGGAAAGGACTGGGGCTGGCGGCGTGAACACCTCCTGAAGGGGTTAGTGCACCACGGCTAGCCGGGAGGGAGACCGGGAAAAGGTCTGGAGCTGCCGAAGAGGCTAGAGACTTTTTCTTCCCTCTTTGTTTCCTGCTGCGCGAGGAGAGGGAATTAAGAGCGCTGCTTAAAGGAGCTCCAGAGACGGGCGCGAGGCGCGGCTGAAAGCGCGGACCCCAGAGACGGGCATGAGACACTAAGGCTGCTGCTGCCTCAACCAAGAAGCCTGTGTGCGAGCACAGGTCACTATCCACACCCCACTTCCGGGGAGCCTGTGCAGCCCACCACTGCCAGGTTCCCGGGATCCAGGGACAACTTCCCAGGAGAACGCATGGTGAGCCTCAGGCTGGTGCAAAGTCACGCTGGCCTTTGCCGCCGCAGGCTTGACCCGCACTCCGTGCCCCTCCCCCGCCGCGGCCTGAGTGAGCCAGAGCCCCCGAATCAGCGGCTCCTTTAACCCCATCTTGTTTGAGTGAAAAACAGACGCCCTCCAGCGACCTACACGCAGAGGCGGGGCCAAATCCAAAGCTGAGCCCCTGGGAGCTGTGAGAACAAAGAAGAAAAAGGGAAATCTCTCCCAGCAGCCTCAGAAGCAGCGGATTAAACCTCCACAATCAACTTGATGTACCCTGCATCTGTGGAATACATGAATAGACAGCGAATCATCCCAAATTGAGGAGGTGGACTTTGAGAGCAAGATTTATGATTTTTTTCCCCTTTACCTCTTTTTGTGAGTGTGTATGTGTATGATTCTGTGTGAGATTTTGCCTGTATAGCTTTGCTTCCACCATTTGTCCTAGGGTTCTATCTGTCCGTTTTTTTTTTCTTAATAATTATTTTTTATTTTAATAACTTTATTTTATTTTACCTTATCTTCTTTCTTTCTTTCTTTCCTTCCTTCCTTCCTTCCTCCCTCCCTCCCTCCCTGCCTTCCCTCATTTAGACAAAGAATCATCCCAAATTGAGGAGGTGGACTTTGAGAGCAAGATTTATGATTTTTTCCCCTTTTCCTCTTTTTGTGAGTGTGTATGTGTATGCTTCTGTATGAGATTTTGTCTGCATAGCTTTGCTTCCACCATTTGTCCTAACGTTCTATCCGTCCGTTTTTTTCTTAATTTTTTTCTTAATAATTATTTTTTAATTTAATAACTTTATTATATTTATTTTACTTTATCTTCTTTCTTTATTTCTTTTTTCCTTCCTTCCCTCCTTCCTTCCTTCCTCCCACCATCCCTCCCGTCCCTCCCTCCCTCCCTCCCTCCTTTCTTTCTTTCTTCCTTTCCTTCTTTCCTTCTTTTCTTCTTTCTTTCTTCCTTCCTTCCTTCCTTAAATTAAATTCAATATAGATATTTAAATTTAAGGTAAGATTAAATTATAATTTGAAATTATATGTGGAGTTTTATTTCCTAAAGAATATTTTGGAAATTTCAACTCCTATTTTAACTTATATTTTCAGAGAAGGTATTTGGTCCAAATGAAGAATATCTTCGATTATTGTTCTTCTATTGCAAGCAAAAAAGGATTTATACTTCTTTTCATGAAATATGGTTGTTTGACAACAGAAGGATAAATATTTTATATTTTTAGAAACAACAGTCAGGCTACTGATATTCTTAATGAGTTTTAATAAATCTGAATGCTTCTTATCATCTACTCTTTAGCTGGTACCTGAGGAGTTGTATACCTCCGGGAAGATATGTGCTCCAGACCCATAAATATGCAGTTCACAGAGCCCACCACTAGAGGACAATAATGAAGTAAAATCTTGAAACCATGTAGTGAAAATAGTGGGAGTTTAAATAAAAGCAACATTTCACAGTATGCTTTTCTGACCAATGTTATATCTAATACCCTAATGGATTATATGTACATGGATTCTGAAGTCAGCAGCACACTTCACTGGTCAATTTCTATGATAAGGGGAACGGAATTTGAGTGTAGAAAAACAGTATACTTACATCTTAAAATTCCACCCCTACAGAATCTACTCACTATTGAAAACTGGTAAGAATAATAGCTTTCTGTGTCTCAGTGACCAGTTAACATTTTCAAGAGTAGAATTTATCTTCCTATGATGCTCAAATACACAGGAAAAATGCATATCTAGGACAATGGATAAACTCTATATGACATGTGAAAATAGTTATTCAAATGGAAAAAGTATAAGATCTACAAGGCAGTTTTATATGCATTAGTGTGGATATATACATAAAGAAGGTCTAAGAAACATAAAAATCACTTCCAGGAAGCAATTTTAGGTAGAAGAGAATTAACATGGATGAGGAAGAAAAGAGAGTTGGTTTTAAAATAGTTTCATTGACTTGTTTTTTTTTTTGTTTATTTATTTGTTTTATTTATTTGGTCTTTGGAATATAAGAAAACAGTGGCTTTCAGATCAGTATCCCAGTGGAACAAAGGGACCGAGGTCTATCCTGGAGCCTAGCCATTGTTTGACTATCTTGTAATAATACTGGTGAAATACAGCCAAATCATTTGAACTAAAAGCATCCTCTCTGACAATAAACTTAAGACACCAACATTATATATTAAAGAAAGTAAAGAGAGAATACTGTTTTCTTTAGAGAGAAAATACAGAACCTGGACCAAATCAATAATGTCAGCAAACCTCATGGGTATAAAATATTCTGCTGCCTGTCATTTAGAACATGCCTCTAGAAGAGGGAAACTGGGCGATAATTTCCCCAGATTTTATATTTAATTCAAATATTTTAGATAAGAGGGATCTCTAGTAAAACATTGTATTATTGATTCTTTCCAATATGATAGCTCAGAGGAGTTCCTCTTTCCTTCTCAAATACATATGGGGAAATGGAGGTGGGTGTGGGTTAGAGGAACTATCTAATTAGAGCATAATAATCAACAGTTTGTTTTTTAAAAATAGAAATTTCTATTCAAATTGTTTCCAGAGACAGAAACACACAGAGACAATTCCATGTGACAACAGTGAAAGAGACCAGAGTGATGCAGCTGCAAATCAAAAAACTGCCAACACCAGTGATTGATGGCCACCACCAGAATCTGGTTAAGACAAAGAAGGATCCTCCCCTTGAGCCGTCAGAAAGAACATGGCCCTCTCAACACTTTGAGTTTGAACTTCTGGCCTCTAGAGCTGTGATAAAATAAATTTCTGTTCTTTTAAGCTAACAAGTTTGTGGTATCTTGTTATGGTAGCCCTAGAGATGACAGTATTTGATTCCTGAGCTGGCAACTGTATTTTGACTATGTAATGACTATTCCAAGATAATCAACAGACACAAAGATAAAGGCAAAACTGAGACTAAGCCCAGTTCTTTTTATTCCCAGAATAATAAATGATTTTTTAATTAATTTAGATCTCTTTGTCTAACCCCTCTGCTTTTCAGAAGAGTATGTGGGACCAATCAAGTATTCATATGTTATACTTTCATTTTAATTCATCTCAAATTATTTCTAATTCCCCTTATGAGTTCTTACTTGACCCATGAATTATTTAGGAATATATTCTTTAATTTCCATTTGTGATTTTCAACAAATTTCTTTCTGTTAACGATTTCTTATTGCATTCTGTTGTCATCTGAGAGCACTCTTTGTATTGTTTATATCCTTTAAAATGTACTGAAATTTGTTTTATGGCCTAGCATGTAGTATATCCATGTGCATTTGAAAAGAATGTATATTGTGATGCTGTTGGGTGGAATGTTTTATAGATGGCTGTTACGTCTACTTGATTGATAGTGTTGTTCTAGGTTTTTATTTTCTTGTTGATTTTCTGTCTGTTCTGCTATTGAAAGAAGGGTATTCAAGTATCCAACTATTATTGTAGAACTGTCTGTTTCTCTTTTCCGTTGTGTCGATTTTGCTTCATTATATTTTGAAGTTCTGTTGTTAGGTGCATATAAGTTTATAATTATTATGCATTCTAGATGGAATAATCATTTTATCATTTTAAAATGTCTTTGTCTCTAGTAAAAATTTTCATCTTAAAATATACTTTTTTCTGATATTTTCTTAGCCAGTCCAGCTTTGTTGTTGTTGTTTTGTTTTTTTGTTACTGTTATGGTATATCTATTCCAACCCTTTTACACTTCACCTATATATTTTCTTGACTCTAAAGTGGGTCACTTGTAGGCAACATATGTTTGGATCATGTTTTTCATTTTTTTATCCAGTCTGAAATTTCTGTCTTTAGATGGAATGTTTAACATTTTTATATTAAATGTAATTAATATTTAATTTTGTAATTTTTATATTAAATGTAATTCATGTAGGATTTATGTCCAACATTTGAGATTTATTTTCCAAGAGTCACATTTTTTTCCCTAATTCCTCCTCCTCTATTACTGACTCATTTGTTGTTGCTGTTGTTAAAGAGATATTTTTTAGTGTAAAATTTCAATCCCCTTATCTTTTACTATATTTTTGAATTATATTCTTAATGCTTGCTCTAAGGATTACAAATAGCATCTTAAGTATAAGCATCTATGCTTGATTAATTAATACCAACGTAATTTCAATAGTATAAAAAACTTTTCTCCTCCTTTACATTGCCCTCCTTTGTGCTGTTACTGATATAAAAATTACATCTTTATACCTTATATGTCTATAAACAGTTATAATTATTACTTTATGTTGGTGCCTTTTAAATCAGATAGAAAAAAAGTTAGAATAAAATACATTTATATTATTTTTTATATTTACCTCTGCAGTTACCTGTCTTGATGTTCTTTATTTCTTCATATGGATTTAAGTTACTGACTTATGCTTTTATTTTTGTCTGAAGGGCTCACTTTAGTAGTTCTTGTAGCACAAGTCTGATAGGAAAAAATTCTCTTAAGTTTTTAATAAAAGTATTGAAATTTTCATGTCATCCTTCTGCAATAGCCATGGTAATCTCGGCATCATACCAACTCTAGTAGATATGTTGCTGAAGTGAGCATTTAGTGTCTACTCTTATATGGTACAAAATTTAAAGTGTTAAAGATTATGAAGCTATAGACACAGGTTTACTTGTTTAGAGACCATTTCAAGAGCATATTTGGGCAATGCTAATATTGGCATTTCAAATTCAGTGATACCATGTAGCAAGATAAAATAGATGAACCTCAAGTCATGATATTTTTTCCTGATAATATAAGGTTAAGGTTAATTATCAGCTGTCACATTTTTTCCAGTATTTTTTAGTTAGCTTTTAACTTAGCATAAGTGAAATGAAAGGACGGTAAGTTTTGCATTAATTCCTGACCCAAAACAGAACTTTTGAAGATGAAAGTCCATTAACAGAGCTGTGTGTTTCCTGTGAAAAATAAATCTGGCCCACCCCCTGAAAAATTCATGACTGTTTTACAAATTGTATGTTCAGGAAGCTATTCTAGCCTTCTATTTAAAAAAAACAACAACAACACTATTTAGAAATATTTATTTCCTTCATGTAGTACCAATATACATGTTATTTAGAAAATTTATAGTGAATTTTGGTTTGCTCATCTTCTGAAAAACTCCTAAGAAAACACACACTTCTGAGAATTTCAGCCTTATTTCTACATAAGTTATCTAATCTATAAAACGTTATGCATGCTTTGGATAATCATCTAAATAATTACTATTCTAGCCTTTTAAATGGTTTCAGTGCACACATAATTTTCTCTACCTACACCCCCATTTTTCCCAGTTAAATTGATTAAGTGATATTTTTTCTTTAGTCACGTATTATATTTAGGTATGTTTAGGCCTCCTCTTCTGAACTCATTTCCTGGTAACAAAGAAATAAGGCATAGATGCTGTTTCTGACTCCCAGGGAAGTTTAGGTTCTGGCATGCTGGACTAGGCAGGGCCTAGCATCACCCTATTTATGTGGAATATGTGGAACTGGTGAGCTTCTAAACATCTCAAAGAGACATTTAACAAGACTGAAGTTTCTGGAGAGAGAATGTATTTTATTGCCATCATTTAATTTCACCATATGTCTAGATAATTCATGCTTTTGGTGCAAAATTCAAAAGTAACAGTGGTGGGCTTCCCTGGTGGCACAGTGGTTGAGAGTCCGCCTTCGGATGCAGGCGACACGGGCTCGTGCTCCGGTCCGGGAAGATCCAACATGCTGCGGAGCGGCTGGGCCTGTGAGCCATGGCCGCTGAGCCTGCGCGTCCGGAGCCTGTGCTCTGCAACGGGAGAGGCAACAACAGTGAAAGGCCCGCGTACCGCGTAACAGTTGTGAATGAAAAGTAATTATTTTATACAGTTTTCCTGAAGCCACCCATTTCCCCCTCCTAAAGGTAATCATTTTTACCAGTTCCTTTTATATTTTTCAGGGGCAGTTTAGGCATATATTAACGTGTGCTATATAGAGGATAATTCGTCTTATTAGGGTAAATTCGTGTGCTTTTTTTTTTTTTTTTTTTTCTGAATTGTAGTATGCCGGAATCTGAAGTCTCTGGCAAGAGGAGAGTTAAAAAGAGAAAAGCTGGGGCTTCCCTGGTGGCGCAGTGGTTGGGAGTCCGCCTGCCGATGCAGGGGACACGGGTTCGTGCCCCGGTCCGTGAGGATCCCACATGCCGCGGAGCAGCTGGGCCCGTAAGCCATGGCCGCTGAGCCTGCGCATCTGGAGCCTGTGCTCCGCGACGGGAGAGGCCGTAACAGTGAGAGGCCCGCATACTGCAAAAAAAAAAAAAATAAAATAAAATAAAAAAAAAATAAAGGCGTTGTCTGCACTGATTCCATCATTACCATTGAAAATGTTTATCTGCCAAATGAAAAAGAACAGTACAAATTAGAAACACTGATACATTCAGTGTATCTGTATCTGACATTCATTTAGAAGCTAGTTCTCAAATTGTCATCACATTTACCACATAAAAATTACAAATGATTTCTTTGGAGACCTAAGGCTATTTCTAAATTCAAGATGTTTGGACAACTGTAGATAAAGTTTCATTATCAGACTGAACTAAATATGCTGTAGTTATGAATAAATCAGAATGATTTCTGCTCTGTGAACTTACTAATGTACTCAGACCAAGCATCAGGAAACATCATTCTTCAAAATTATACAAGTGTATTTCTCAGCCAAAAATGTAAAAAATAATGTTTGAAAATCAAGGTTAAGGATTGGTTGGATGATGCTTCTGTTTCTATCATCTGATTGTTTCCATCTTTATTCTGTTCTATGAAACACAGACTAGGCTTGTACTTCCACAAGGCCTGTGTTTCCCCATTTATTAGCACTTATCACACTTGAAATTATTAGTTAAATATCTATTTTCTCCAATAAACAATAGGTTCATTAGGCCAGGGACCTCTGCTGTCTTATTTTCTTCTGTAGGTCTACACTATCATATTAGGTGCCAAAGAATATTTGTTGAATGACTGAGTTAATTAATGATAAATGAATGGAGAAGCCTACTTTCTCAGGCTGACAATTGAACTAGAGAATGGAAGTTGGAAAATTTGAATTGAATTTCCACAATTTTTATATAGTGATAATCTGTTTAAAATTTGGCATGCAAACTGTTATATACAATAGAGTTAACAAAAATTAGTTAGAGAAAAATTAGTAGAGAAAAGTGATGTCAGAGGGAGCTGAAGATGTAGATTTCAAGTTACCTGAGTCCTAGGAAAAGTGAGAACCAAAAGAAATTTATATTCTCTATTTAAGTATTTAAGAAACAGAACTTAAGAATTTATCAGTATACTGAATTATTATGATTCCTAGACTAATCATAATTCATTCAAATGACATATGAGATGCAGCCCTCTCAGAATATTTACCATGTTAATCAAATGAAGAATTACACTGAAATTCGAGTTTACTTTTCCACTATAACAAAATTTTGTACTTAGGTAAAGATGAGATTGACATTTTGGAGAACTGTTTCCTCAGTACAGAAAACTTTTGCTTATTTTACATTTTGTGTTCTTAAAGTGATTTTCTAATATTTTCTTTTTATATACTGATATTTTATTTGTAAAGAATATGTAAAGTTTCCCTGTAGGCATGACGAACATGACTAGAATGCTATATAGCAGTGCTTTAGATATAATCTAAAAATTGTCCTTATGTGCAATAGCAGAGACCAATGATTCATGAAATTGCTCAGTGTTGGGCATAATCCTTCTTATAGAACTAATAGTTTATATGAGACATTTTTCTTCAAACATTGAAATCAAAATATAAACTCTACTCAGTATGTCAGCATTTACATTAAAATGATTTTTTTACTCATGGGAAAAGCTTTAATTAAGTGTATTTAAAAGTTTGGAAGTCAGCAGGATGTCCATCACTGTGAACAATTTAAATGTTTCTCTCCCTACTTGGTTTGGAATAAAATAAGAAATGGGGAAAAAAAAAATACTCAACCCAGGAGGAAGATCCTTCTTTTGCCTACCAACAAAGCTATTAACTTATCTGCAGCTGTACCAGTATACTCAGCTCCCCTTCTCTGAAAGGGAAGAAATGTCCATTTCCTACCAAAGGCTATTGCTCTCTTTGTGCTCAGGGTCCCATCCCATTTCACCACTCAAGATTCCACTTTTGAAACTAGCTCGTTTTGTCCTGCATCATCAATTTCTTCCTTTATGCTTGATTATTCTCCAAAATACCTAAGTATATCCTAATATCTCTCATTTTATTGATTTTTAAAGCATATATTAGTAACTTTCATTCTGCCAACAAAGTTTCCTTTGTTTAAAATCTCTGTCCATAAAATCAATGTCTCTTCTAACAATCACTGTGGGATACAAGAAAACAATTTCATATCTCCTTAGATGAGGTTTTCCTTGAGTATCCAAAGTAAGAACCCTCCATTCCTTTCTATCATGCCTCATTGTTAATTTCCTTTATTTTACCAATTACAATCTGAACATATTATAATCATTTTAAAACTTGTTCATTTAATCTTTCTCCTCAAAGGAGCATGTCGACTCTTTGAGGCAGATCCTTTAACTCTCTTGTTCATCCCTATATCTTAAACTCCTAACAAAGCTCAGAACATAGTGGTTACCTAATATGTGTGTATAGAATGAATGAAAGACCTATACCACTTCCTTTAGAAGAATTAACAGTCAACCCTAAGTAACTGTGCAAAAGAGGCAAAATGTCTTGTTGCCACTTGCATTTCTCTATCCTTCCTCCCTTCTTTCTTATAAATACCTTATACCCTCTTGCTTTTTAGTGTAATATTCTACCCAGTATTTTGCCCTTTAGACAGACTTTATTCTCCAAATTAATCACTTATTTCAATAATTACTCAACTCAAGTAGTCCATGTACTTTAGAGAATGTTATTTAATTAATTCATAATGAAGCAGAAATTAAGATTTGTATTTTCTTCCCTGCCTGATTTTCCAAGTACATCTTAAGTTATGTAAAGGAGCAATCATTTTGTGGTTGGCAGGAAATCAGGCTCTGTCTGGTTCTCCAAACATCTTCACTAATTCCCAGAGAAATCTGTGTAACTGTTCCTCAAACAACTTTTACTGCTTCTTCCACTATCATGTAGTATTGGTTTGGAGAATAGGTACTAAATTTTCTAAAACTACTTTCATCATCTTTACCCTTCCAAACCTTATTCTTCTCCTGCTTTTCTCATCTTTATTAATGGGACCATCATCTATCTTCATGATATAAATGACCATCATGATATGGCTTTGTTGCTCAAGGCACAAAAATGTTATCAACTTCTTTCACTGCCTACATATTTAGTCACCAAGTGCTGTCAGTCGTACCCAAAAAATAACATGAAATCCATCCATGTTTTTCTTATTTACATTTCTACTTCTTCATTCTTAGTTGAGGACGTTGAACTTTGCCAGTGAGTTAAGCCCTCTTCCACACAACGCCTTCTCCAAACAGCTAGTATGATCTTGCTGAAATGCCAATTTTCAGGCTACTTCTACATATAACAAGAAAATAATTCCTTAAGGATCTAGCCCTCGCCTTCCTTCTAAAGTGAACTCTCAACTTTGCCATATAGAGAATACGGTAATTATAACTAAAACATCAATTTTATTGAGGATTTACTCTGTTCCACGTGGCATTCTAAATATTCTACCTGAATGATCTCATCTATTTCTTATAATAACACATTAAGAAGAAAGTATTATCATTAAAATAAATTTTAAAAGGGATAAAGTGAAGCCTAGAGAGGTTAAGTAATTTTCCCACACTGGTTAAGGGAACCAGGATTCAAACCCAGGCTAGTCTGCCTCCAGAACTCACATTCTTGTTAAAAACATTTTTTAAATTGAAATATATTTGACATATAACACTGTGTAATGTCAAGGTGCATGACATGTTGATTTGATACATTTGTATACTGCAGTATGATTGCCATTGTAGCTTTAGCTAGCACCCCTTTGACATCAAATAATTATCATTTCTTAAAGACCACACTCTACAGTGTCTTGCTATTTCCACATTAAACAAACAAACAAAAAGGCTCTGTTGTCTCTTGTCTCTATCATCATTGCCGTGCAAAGAATCTTTGGCTTAGAGAGGGTAGATAAATTTCTCAAGTTTGCAATTCTAGTAAAATTATAAGTTGACCCTGAACCCAGGTTACTCTGAATCCACCTTGCTGTCCCTCTTCTGCCCTTGGACTCTCTGGCCCCTAAGATGAGATGGAGAGCCCCACAAACACTCCATCTTCCAACATATTGTTGATCACGGACTACAATTAGAGACTTTGTTAAATGCCTTGTGGGCTATACGTGACAATGTTCAAGAAAGGAACGATGCTATAGGAGGATGCTGGCTATTTCCTTCTCTCCAAATTCCATCTCTATCAGCAGTTTATAGTCAATCTGGCAGAACATCAAACCTATGCAATTTTCTTTTGAACTATGAAGAGAAAACTTTAATTTGTATGAAGTAAAGCATGTGATTAAAGCATGAAATTCTTTCCAGTTGTGACGATGATAAATGTTTGAAATGAATTAGTCTGCATACCACATTAATGCAGTCATCCCAATGGCCAATAGCAAGGAACACTTCAATGGTTCAAGTGCACCCGTGAGTGGTTACACAACCTGCATGTAGATTCAGAAACAGCTTCTGTTTTGAGTGACGATCAAGAGGTGCTGAAATTCGATAGGACATTGTCATTATAAGTCAGATCTGGCAAATGCTTTAGTACCCAACACAAACTACAACTCTAAAATTCTTTTACTCTTTTCCCCCAAGACATAGAGTGTCAGAAGATATTTTAGACATTCCTTATACTGAAAAAAAAAGTAAACACATCTGAACATATCTGTGGGCTAAAAATTAGCCTACAGATTTTTTTCTGTTGTTGATCACAGACCATATAATTTCAAATAAACAATAATAAAAACAGTATGCAGTAGTTCTAACCCATGATCTACATTAAAGATCAGTTAATTTTGAAAGTATATTTATTACAAGAGGTATGAATCATAAATATCCTTTGGCACAATAGATAAATATATACTTTTATAGTAACTAAACCTCCTCTATCTTGGTAGAAAGACAAGCTTAACTATTGTTATTGGTATGGACAGACATTCATTCTATAAATATTTAGGCTCTGACATTCGAAGTATGTAACTGAGAAGAGCAAAACCCAGTCCTGTTGATGAACTGAATAAACTGAGGAAGACATAAACATAAGCAAGGCAGTTTCTTTATTGCATTATGTTTTATTTACTTTTAGACACTAGGTATGAATAAAGCCACAGGTGTCCCGTCTCCCACTATGCTTTCACTGGAGAGTATGTCTTTCTGGCTCTTCTGCTTCTACAATAACATTATTCAAAAGATAAACGTATTTCATTTTTATTAACTAGGAAGTAACTTAATATGGACGATTTGAATAATTCTTTATGAAAATATATCTTTTATGACAAATACGTTGCTTAAAGTGTTAGGGTCTGATACGTGACAATCTAAACCATTATTACTCATTGCAAAATGTTCAAATGCAAGTTCTACCTGTATCAAGCTGAAGCCTTCCTTACTCCCAATAATTCTCCCATTAAGATACAAACATAATCCTGCCAATTCCAGAGGCAGAATATATGAACAGAGCCATCTGTTTAAAGCAGTACTACTGCTGGGAAAACACAAGAACATAAGAAAAAATCTCTACTGGAAGGAAAAGGCAAATAGCAAAAATAATGAACTTTAAAGTTAGAGACAGAGAAAAACTCTCTTCAAACATGACATAGAGGGCTTCCCTGGTGGTGCAGTGGTTAAGAATCTGCCTTCCAGTGCAGGGGACACGGGTTCGAGCCTTGGTCCGGGAAGATCCCACATGCGGTGGAGCAACTAAGCCCGTGCGCCACAACTACTGAACTTGCACTCTAGAGCCCGCAAGCCACAACTCCTGAACCTGCGTGCCACAACTACCAAAGCCCATGTGCCTAGAGCCCATGCTCCGCAACAAGGGAAACCACCACAATGAGAAGTCTGCGCACCACAACGAAGAGTAGCCCCCGCTAGCCACAACTAGTGAAAGCCCACGCACAGCAACGAAGACCCAACACAGCCAAAAATAAATAAATAAAATAAATAAATTTTTTAAAAAAATCAGTTTTTAAAAAAAAGATGATATAGACAACTATGTATGCACAGCATTGGTGGAAAAGAATTCAGAATAAAACACTCAAGAAAAATCATAATTACTGTATTTATTGTCAGTGATAATAAAAAAGCCTTCTTTTCCAAAATAAAATCTTGGAACATCTGTTTACTGATATGGATGTCATGTTGTGTTTCACTGGATGTTTCTTTGTTATAAGTGTTATCAATATGATCAAAAAATAATTAGAGCAAATATAAACTTAAATGCACTAGGTTAAATGTCACGTGTGTTGGCAAGCTACTTCCATTATGACTGACAGCAGATCTGATGCTTTCTCATGCTACCGCATTCATGGCCCAGGTTGATTCTGTCAAGCACGGTGTTTTTCTCTCACAGCTCCACATTTCCACAATTTAACACATTCCAAGGTAGACGAGATCATAGGACACATGAGTAACATCACCACCATCACCCACATGATTTTTCTTCTGCAGCTTTTATACTCAACTTGAGTGTAGGCCTCCTGCAGGCAGGAACAGGGACTATTTTGTAGAGGCTCCCTGTTCCATGTCCATTACCTAATACAGTGCTTGGTACAGGGCAGGTGCTGAATAAATATTTGTTGAATGGTCAGATGAATGAGTGAATACTATTACAAGTTGATAACATCTAATTCCTTTCAAATACTTATAATATTGTTTCAATAAAATAATAAAAAACAGAAACTGAAAGCCCCGTACTAAACATTTATTCCAATTTTTCACTCAGATGAAAAACTCCATAACAACAGCAACAGCAACCTCTTTTGTGTCAGTACTATGTTAATTGCTATGCATACAGTAGAAATATTTTTAAATTAATTTTTACTGGAGTATAGTTGCTTTACGATATGTTAGTTTCTGCTGTACAGTAAAGTGAATCAGATATATATATATATATATATATATATATATATATATATGCCCTCTTTTTTGGATTTCTTTCCCATTTAGAACTTTTAATACCAGTATTGAGGAGGTAGATACAATTATTTTCCTTTTACAAATGGGGAAATGAGGTATATAAAGTTTAAGACACATGTGAATGGCCCACAGCTAGCCAGTGGTAAAGCCAAAATTCTAACCACTGCTGGAAAAGCTCAAATATCAAGTCAAATTAAGTTTGGCTGAGATTAAAAGAATCCAAGGCTGGTTTGGCAGCTGTTCTCTACAAAATTTTTAGGAACCAAGATTCCAATCACATTACTGCTCTAACATACCTGGGCTGTGCCTTTTATCCTCAGATACTAAAGCAATATCTCTCTTCCAGGGAGCAAAATGGAGGAAGAATCAAAAAGAGTAGTAAGGAATACCTGACAACCATGTCTTAAGGAAGACTCCTGGAAATTGACACATTTTCTTAAATCTCCTTGACCAGAAGTTAGTCACTATTATGAGTTGAATTGTGTCCTTCAAAATTCATGTCCAAGTCCTAATCCTCGGTACCTCAGAATATGACTTCATTTAAAACTAGAGCCATTGAAGATGTAATTAGTTAAGATGAGGTCATACTGGAGTAGAGTGGGCCCCTGGTCCAATATGACTGGTGTCTTTATAAAAAGAATGCCATGCACAGAGCCAGGCATGAACACAGGAAGGGCACCATGTGAAGACTGGAATTAAGCTGCATAAGCTGAGGAAGTACCAGATGCTAGGAGAGAGGCCTGGAACAGATCTTTTCCTGGCAACTTCAGTAGGAGCATGGCTCAGCTGACACCTTCATCTTGGACTGCTAGCCTCTAGAACTGTGAGACAATATATTTCTGTTGTTTAAGCCACTCAGTTTGTAGTATTTTATTAAGGTAGCCCTAGCAAACCAATATAGTAACCTTTAAGTTGGTATGGAAAAATTTAGTTTTTTTGTGCTATGTTTAGTTAAAATTTTGAAAAAAAGAAAATGATTATTGTAGGACAACAGGCAGTCTCTGCCAAACTATGCAACACTCTGAGAGGTGGTCTCAGCATGTCATTGAATCTGTCACTATTAATTGTGAAAGGTATATTATTACATTATATTTTGAACTACTTAGAAATAAAAAATGCTAGCAATTTAACTATGATAAGTCACCTACTATAAGGTGCATCCTTATTTCAGAGATGTTAAATATGAAAAAAAGAAATGGGCATCTTAGAATCAATGAAATATAGTAAATGTTCTATAGACAATTTAGTTATAACAGTAAACACAGAAAAGAAATTGTTTACATGAGCTATAATTCAATATTTTACATTCTAGCTTATATAAAACAAAATGACTCACTACAGGAATTTTTAAAGTTTATATAAGATAATAAGCTACAAAGGATATAAAAATATCCAAATGGATATTGATATAGATATAAATATATAAAAATAAACCTGTTCTTTGATTAACTTTGTTCAAAATACTTCCATTAGATTAGTGGAATGTAGGATTGTGGTATTATATATTCCCTTTAAATCAATGTAATATTTGGTATCAGTTATGCTTATTCTACAAAGAAAGGATAATTTGGGGTGGTGGCTTCATGAAAGAAATGTAATGCTCCTTTTTCTAGCAAATAAAAAATAATTGTACTGCTCTAATTGAGAATAATATAAAGAGGGTCTAATAAGTGAGATAAAAACTGTAAAATCAAATGCAGTAATAATTTCCTTGTTTAAACATTTTGCTTTTATTTTCCTTTTCTCTATGAAACTCAGTCACATTTACTTGAATTATTGTTCTCATTATGTATTGGCTAAATTTCTTTAGACATAACTGGAATTTTTCATTTTAGTCCCAAAGGAAAATGTTAATTGCATGTCTCCATGACAAGTTGAATTATTAAGACATATATTACTAGATCATTCTACACCTGTCTAATTTTAGAGAATCTGATCAAGAAACCCAATTTCTTAGATGTAGCTGAGATCTAAAAAAAATGCAAAGCATCTGTTTCACAATTAGCAAGGAACAATGTAAGGATGAATTAACTTGCTAAACCAGGGGCAGAGAAAATAAACCAGAGTCTCCCACTGTGCAAGCTTTGATGATTTTACATTTGTGAACCCATAACTGAGTTTAATTCAGCAACTGACCTGTGAAACAGCACCAGTTAGTAATATTAATAACTATTATAGTATTCAGAATATCCCCACAGTATTACAGAGCACAGTAAAACCAATTTGAGATTCAATTACATCAATAAACAGCTAAAACATTAGTAAAGATATTTGCTAACACAAAGAAGGAAATGCTTAGAGTCTAAAGAGGGCATTTGCAAGGCAAGGAGCTGGGCTGCCCATAAGGCTTGCTGGATACTGTTGCTTTAAGCAAAGCAGCCTCTGGCCAGATATATTTGGGGGGAGGTGGAGTCAAGTGGCCATAATAATTTCAATAAAGGGAGGGGACAGGGGAACAGTCAAATGTGTTTAGCAAAATGGAGGTGATAAGTAATTCATTCTAATAATTTAAATTAGGTATTTGTAAAACTAAAAGAAGACAAGATAAAAACAAGGACACTGGAAATATAGAACAACTTAAGAGCTCTAGACAGCAAGAGATTCACTTTCAGCAGAAATTCATTTTATATAAAAAATTTAAATCATAAAATTATTATCAAACTTTTTGTCCTGAAGACTTTGAGTCAAGAAAAGTAAAAAAGGACTTTTCTCCCATTTTAATAAGTAAATTCAGTTCTTAAAATACCTAACAAAGAACAAATTCAGCAAAATTTCTTTTGGCACCTGGCCTGTTAGTGAACCTCTTCCTACTTTCTGAGCAGCTCAATCCTAACTCCATTTTCTTTAAAGATCATCTAAAATGTTTTAATCTTTTGTGTGGTCTTTCCTGATCTCCATGAGGAAATACACGCTCTCTAGATGGTATTTTTCCATTTGTACTTCATCTCCAAGATCACTTAAATGCTTGACTTATCTACATTCTAGATCAGGAGTTGGCATAGTTTTTCTATGAAGGCTAAATATTTTAGGCTTCACTGGCCGTTTGGTCTCTTTCACAGTTACTCTGTTATTTTAAGGTGAAAGCAACCATAGACAATACACAAATGAAGGAGCATGGCTGTGTTCCGATAAAACTTTATTTATGGACACTGAAATCTGAATTTCATATAATTTTCACATGCCACAAGTATTATTCTTCTTTTAATTTCATTCTCAATCGTATAAAAATGTAAAAATCCTTTACTCACCGACCATACAAAAACAGGTGGCAGACCAGATTTGGCCCACAAACCGTGGCTTGCCAACCTGTGTTCTAGATTATGGCTTTTGTAACAAAAGGTATCTCCTAAACTCATCTTTACCACCCCTGCAGTACTTAATGAGTGCTTCTGTAAGTACCTGTCAAAGTGAATACTAGCATTATAGAGACAAGTGGCAGTGAATAAAAACAAAATGTAAAGCAAGTTCACCCTTTTGTCTACCTCCTCAAAATGTCTTTAAACAGATAACATATTATTATCTTTCATACTGTCCTGTTCTTTCCCATTAAGAAGTTACCACAATAGTTAATAATGTATTTATTTGTGAGTTTTCATGTTTATTACTATATTAATTTCTGTCACTGATGTGATAAATTACCATAAACGTAGTGGCTCAGAGCAATACATGTTTTGATCTCACAGTTTCCACAGGTTAGCAGTCAGACGGGCTTGGCTGGGTCTCTGCTTAGAGTGGCACAAGGCTGAAATCAAGATGTCTACAGGACTGTGTTCCTTTATAAAATCTCTAAGGAGAGTCTGTAAGGGAGAATCTGCTTCTAGGCTCATGTTAGCTGAATTGAGTTCCATGCAGTTATAGGACTGTGGTCCCCATTTTCTTGATGACTGTTGGCTGTTACTCTCAGCTTCTAAAGTCCACTGCACTCCTTGACTCATGCCACCTTTGCCTTTAAAGCCAGTAAGTGCAGATCAAGTCCTTTTCATGCTTCATCTCTCCTGTCTTTTCTTCTGCTCCTCATCTCTCTCACTTAAGCCAGGAAAGATCCTCTGGCTTTTAAAGTTTCATGAGATTAGATGTTCTTACCCATATAGTCTAAGGTAATGTCCCCCTGTCAAGGTCAGTAACCTTATCACGTCTGCAAAGTCCCTTTGCCATGTAACATAACATTGTCATAGGTTTCAGGGATTAGGGCATAGACATCTTTGGAGGGAGGCATTATTCAACATACCACAATTACCATCTATCCTGTTAGAGTGCTAGTTGCATGAGCAAAGGCCCTATCTCTTTTATCATTGCTGTTTACCCAATGTCTGACATGCTTGCCAGACACATAACAATTGCTCAATAAATATTTCTTGAATTAAAGAAAGAATGAGTGAGCGAATGAATGAATGAATCGGTGGGTCTAGGATTAAGTAGAATGTTCTAACCGTGAGTCAAACATTTAGGAGCCTTGAGTGTATCTATGGGACAGTGGTTTAAAAAAGCACAGACTTTCACTTTAGGAAGACATGGAATCAGGACTTCCCTGGTGGCGCAGTGGTTGGGAATCTGCCTGTCAATGCAGGGGACACAGGTTCGTACCCTGGTCCAGGAAGATCCCACATGCCACAGAGCAACTAACCCCTGTGCAACAACTACTGAGCCTGCACTCTAGAACCCGCGAGCCACAGCTACTGAGCCCGCATGTCACAACTACTGAAGCCCGCGCACCTGGAGCCCGTGCTCTGCAACAAGAGAAGTCACCACAATGAGAAGCCCGCGCACCGCAACAAGTAGCCCCCACTCGCTGCAACTAGAGAAAGCCCGCGCACAGCAAAAAAGACCCAAAACAGCCAAATATAAATAAATAAGTAAATAAGTGTATAAAAGCAAACAAACAAAAATAGATTATTAAAAAAAAAGACATGGAATCAAGTTGGAAATTTTACTGTCACTTATTAACTGAGTAACCTTAGGGGATATTCACCGAGAATCTCTGTGCCACAGTTTCTTCATATGAAAAATGGGAAATCAAAATCTCTTCCTAAAAGTTATGCTGAGGATCAAATATGTATGACTGTGTGTCTAGTTCCTGGATATTACAGTGCCTAGCACATAGTAAGCACTTATTTTATTATAGCCATTATAAGTGTTGCAGGTATTTTGAAGTCTTGGTAGTTGATGGAATTAACTTAAGTGGGAAGAAATAGAATAGAGGAGAGGAGGAAGGGAGGGGGGAAGAAGGGTAGGGTGGGGTCCAGAAGATGGAAGGGAAGAGAGAGGTCTCAGCAGAACATTGGCACCTATCAGTATTTAAGAAACAAGTAACTGAAGAGAAATAAGAATCAGTGACTAAAGACACAAGAGAAATAGAGAAGAGCACAGTCTTGCAAACAAAAGTGGAGGAGGACTTTGAAGGACAGAGTCATTAACAGTTTCAAATGCAGGGACAATAGCATGTAATGTAAAAACTGATGAGTCCATTACATTATTGGATAAAGAGGTCAGTGGTGACTCAGTAAGGAAGGTGAGGTATTGAGGAAGAGAGCCAAATGTAGTACTTTGAAGGAGAAATGAAAGAGGAAAGAATGAGAAGGGAGAGAATGCAATGAGAAAGCATGGTCTATTCTTTCCAGAAGCTTAATTTTGAAGTAAAAAAGAAAGATGAGCCATAACTTGGGGAAAAGGCTTGACGTAAAGGGGAATTTGGGTTGTGCATATGTTTATTTTACTGTTCTTCACTCGTTCCTTACCACAGCTATTTCAATCCCTTTCCTTCTTTTCATGCCCCTATCCTTTCTACCTTACCCCTGTTGATGAAAAAATTAATCAATAGTCCATCTAAGAAAGAAATGGAAAATTTTATCTGAGCTGACCTGAGAATTATGACCTGGGAGACAGTCTTTCAGAAAGCTCTGAGGCCTGTTCTGAAGAGGTAAAGGGGAAAGCCAATATATATGTGATTTTAGAGAAGGAGTCCATGCAATTGAGCACACATATTGGTAGAAGGTTACTGCTATTTGCAAGGGACAGATATATTAGTGAAAGGTTTTAGTGTTTTCTAAGTATAGGAAGATGCAAGAAACGGGGTTCACAAGATTTTCTCTGGAAAATATCTATCTGAGGGCCAGTTCTGCCAGTTTTCTCAGAGCACAAAGTGCTTCATCCTGATCTTTGCTCTGAATTCCTTTTAGGGTGTATTGTAGGTCAGCAACTTCAGTGGCTAATGACTTGATTCTTGTAGAACTGGATGGTAGGCAACATTCTTTATTTTACAATCCCTTCCCTTTTGGTCTTAATTTGAACCGAGGTCTGACAAGCATTTTGTGAGTGATTTGTCCCATGGCACTAGGAATGCTTATTCCCAGGTCAGGAGAGGATTTCATTAGTAAGCCACTCAATGTGCTATTACAGGACTAGGCTCTGTTAACAGTAGCCAAAAGCCCTTGGACGGTCTGTCTTACTAGTCTATTATGATCCAGGAAATGGTTCCCACTTATTGCTTCTTCCCAAATCTAGAGTTACACTGTTATAATCATTGATATTATTGAACTGTATATTTGGTCAATGGTCTCAATTTGCCTAGTCATCATTCTTTTTATCAGAGGCTTAGTCACACATTTGGTAATGCAAGAAGCAATAATCCTGTAAAATAAGCAGACTACAAGTAATATACCTAGTAACATTAATAAGGTCATAAGTTAAGTATTCAAGGGAAAATCTTCCATTGAGTGTGGCCCAGTATCTCCCCAGATCATCTAATCCAGTCTGCTCTGCACCGATCACTATCTTTAAGAGACATGATATGTTGGAATCATGCATAAAGTTCACCATACATACCTGCATGTACAAGGTGAGTGGTGGGTCATCATGCCCCCTTACTGGATTGAGAAAGGAATGTTATCTTCTAAGGAGTTACATGGCTGCTGTCAGAAGAAGAAAAATTTATCTTTATGGTTGAGCAGGTATTTCTGCCATTGGGGAGGTCTGGTTAACGCTCAATGCAGATGCACAATGCACACTAGAGGGGAGGTATGAGGCCTAAATGGGCAGAGAAAAATTTTATGTTTAACTTTTTCTTGTTTTCCTTTAAAATATGAATTTTATTTCATTACCCCGTCATGCTCAACAAAGAAGCTCAACCACTTCATGCAACATATAGGAACCGTCAGGTAGGAACTTTCTCAACTTCTCAGGATAACCTCCCTCCCACATCTCAACCTCCAAAATGCCTTACCTTCTGCCTTGCTAACACAATGCAAGTGATAAACCTTCCCATACCAGAATACTTGTCTTACTTGTGGTTTGAATCAGTGCCCTACTTGCCTTCTTACCATGATCTTGAATAATTATTAGCTCCTCTGTACCTCAGTTCCTTTCATTGTAAAGTGGAAGCAAAAACTCACTATGTTAATGTAGATTAAATAAGATAAGCATGTATACAATTTTTTTTTTTTTTTTTTTTTTTGCGGTACGCGGGCCTCTCACTGTGTGGCCTCTCCTGTTGTGGAGCCCAGGCTCCGGACGCGCAGGCTCAGCGGCCATGGCTCACGGGCCCAGCCGCTCCGCGGCATGTGGGATCTTCCCAGACCGGGGCACGAACCCGTGTCCCCTGCATCGGCAGGCGGACTCTCAACCACTGCGCCACCAGGGAAGCCCCAAGCATGTATACAATTTTAATATAATGCCTGGTATTTAGTAGGCACTCAATATCTCTTCTCCCTTGCTTCTAATACCAAATGGTCTCTCACCTTGTTTGTTCCTTATTCTGTTATGCTTTTCCCCCTAAACTTTTGTCTTCCTCTAGCTTGGTCAATTGTTAGACTTTTACATTAGACACTTTCTATTCTCCCAGTATCCAAGGTTTACCAATTCTTTTCCATTTTTTTGTCTATTACATGCCCATTGTTCTTTCATCTCTTATAAGCTACCTCTGCAGTTCTAATCTTTTAGTCTTGCCCCACACCTTTTCAATCTCCACCTCTATTCATACTCGTATTACAACAGCAGTTCTGCAGCATTTCACTTGTGAACTCTACTCTTTCGGCCTTCCTACTTCATATAGTCCCCTTCTCTCACCACCTCCTTACTCTTTGACTTGACATCTTATAAGCAATAAATAGAATGTCACTTACTAGATATACGTCCCAGGAGGAAAAGAACATTATCTGTTTTGTCCATTGCTGTATCCCTGGGACCTTGAAACTTGATTGTTTCTTGAATATTGAGTGAATGAATTAATGAACATGTCCCTGCCTTCAGTGACCTCTTCCCGAAGTCACCAAACTGCTTTGCCTAACTGCCTATCAAATTTGTATCTTTAGCTAAAACTTTGCTTTTGTGTTTCAAGCTACCTGCTTGATAGTTCCCCTTGAATGTCTCCTCTTAAATTAGACATGACCCAAACTAAATTCAAGAACCCTACTTCCACGTCTCCATTGTTTCTTCTCCACAGCCCTCTAGCTCAATGAATCCATCTGTTGTTCTAACCAGACAGTTTGGAGTCTTTTATAAGCTCATCTTATTCATTTCCCCTAACCAATCCTCACCAAATCTACAGACTTTGCAATTGCATATCTCTTGGCTCTGTACTCTTCTTTCCACCTCCTTTGCTAACATCTAGTAGAGCAATCACTATGTAGCCTGGACTTGTGCAATAGTTGATTAACTTCTCTCCTCATACTCATGCCTAAGCCCTGTACAATCCATTCTCCATACAGTGATAAGAATAATATGTTTAAATGTAGATTTAATCATGTCACTCTCTTATTCAAAACACTGGAACAAAATAATAAACATGGCCTATGAGGTTGTACATGATTGAACTCTTGCCTACATTACCAGCTTAATTTTTTCTACTCTGCTCAGCATTTGCATTCTCATCATTTTCTCTAGAGTTCATGCTTCTCCCTACCTTGGAATCTTCAGAGGTAGTTCTTTCATTCGTGCTTCTGCAATCAACTACACATCAGCTAGTTGTCTCTGCTTCAGCTGGTTATTTGGTTGTCAGCTGGGTATCTCAGCTCTCCTCCACAATCTCTTGCAGGCTATCCTTGTTCTATGGGCTTGTTCTGTGGCAGAGACAGGACCGAAAACAAGTCACAGGATGAAACCAAGCTCAAGGAGTGGAGAAATAGAACAACCACTGTTAGATGGGAGAAACTGCTGAATCACATTACAAACAATGCACGGATATAGATTACCGTTATCTGGGGCCATCAATACAATGAATTGACACAGCAGCCAAATAGCAGAAAGAAATGTCAAATTTTTTCTCACCTTTAGATTAAAGTATAGGATATTGGTGGATGCAAATATAAATACATTAATATATACTTAATTGAGTATTGGAAGATATTTGTATCTCAAAACTTCTCCAAAGTAGTAGAAAAGTTTCCCTAATGATAAGGATAGAGGCTCTAGGAAAGTTTGGAATTAATATTTGGGAAGTGCAAAATGGCACTTGTTTTATCTTTAGGATTACGATAGTGATGGAATTTACCTGGGCCTTGAAAAAAGTACTCTAAACACCAGGGAAGTTTCAGGAGCAGTGCAGGAAGAATAAAACAACGAATAGAAGAGCTGATTTTTAGAGCAGGAGAAAGTCTTCAAGCGTTCCATATGTAGGTGATTTCTTCTGTGTCTCTTTATGCTCCAAAATTCACACATCTCTATTTTAAATAGTAGCACCAGGTACCTATCTTAATAGTATTTATTAAGGCTGAAACTTTACATTACTTTGTGTGGGTTTCTACACAGAGAGCAGAGGTTGCCTGCAATTTTTGCACTTCTTTGAGTATAAATATTTTATACATGAAGAGGATATATATTTGAATATATTATATGAAAAATAAATAATCTTATTACTCTGCTTAAGAAATACAACATTACTAGTTTATTGAAGCCCTATGCACACCTCTCACTCAGTGCGTCCTCTTTCTCCCACCACTTATTGTTCACAGGTATTATTTTCTACCATTGTGATTTTAGGACATACACATGTATTGGCAAATAAATAGTATTTAGTTTTATGTTATTGGACTTTACATAAACTACTCATTTTTTTAACATCTTTATTGGAGTATAATTGCTTTACAATGGTGTGTTAGTTTCTGCTTTATAACAAAGTGAATCAGCTATACATACACATATATCCCCATATCTCCTCCCTCTTTCGTTTCCCTCCCACCCTCCCTATCCCAACCCTCTAGGTGGTCACAAAGCAGGGAGCTGATCTCCCTGTGCTATGCGGCTGCTTCCCACTAGCTATCTATTTTACATTTGGTAGTGTATATATGTCCATGCTACTCTCTCACTTCGTCCCAGCTTACCCTATACCCACCCCGTGTCCTCAAGTCCATTCTCTACTTCTGCGTCTTTATTCCTGTACTGCCCCTAGGCTCGTCAAAACCTTTTTTTTTTTCTTTTTCTTTTTAGATTCCATATATATGTGTTAGCATACGGTATTTGTTTTTCTCTTTCTGACTTATTTCACTCTGTATGACAGACTCTTGGTCCATCCACCTCACTACAAACAACTCAATTTCGTTTCTTTCTATGGCTGAGTAATATTCCATTGTATATATGTGCCACATCTTCTGTATCCATTCATCTGTCAAGGGACACTTAGGTTGCTGCCATGTCCTGGCTATTGTAAATAGAGCTGCAATGAACATTTTGGTACATGACTCTTTTTGAATTATGGTTTTCTCAGGGTATATGCCCAGTAGTGGCATTGCTGGGTTGTATGGTAGTTCTATTTGTAGTTTTTTAAGGAACCTCCATACTGTTCTCCATAGTGGCTGTACCAATTTACATTCCCACCAACAGTGCAAGAGTGTTCCCTTTTCTCCACACCCTCTCCAGCATTTATTGTTTCTAGATTTTTTGATATGGTGATTCTGACTGGTGTGAGGTGATACCTCATTGCAGTTTTGATTTGCATTTCTCTAATGATTAGTGATGTTGAGCGTCCTTTCATGTGTTTCTTGGCAATCTGTATAACTTCTTTAGAGAAATGTCTATTTAGGTCTTCTGCCCATTTTTGGACTGGGTTGTTTGTTTTTTTGGTATTGAGCTACATGAGCTGTTTGTATATTTTGGAGATTAATCCTTTGTCAGTTGCTTCGTTTGTAAATATTTTCTCCCATCCTGAGGGTTGTCTTTTCAGCTTGTTTATGGTTTCCTTTGCTGTGCAAAAGCTTTTAAGTTTCATTAGGTCTCATTTGTTTATTGTTGTTTTTATTTCCACTTCTCTAGGAGCAAAAAGGATCTTGCTGTGATTTATGTCAAAGAGAAATCACTCATTTTTAACACTGCGTAGCATACTAGTATTTGTGTAGATGTATATGAAGTCTCATACATATAATTTTATGTGTTCCTCTGTCAATGGCTATTTGGATATTTAGATTGTTTCCAGGCTTTTTGCTCTTATAAATAATACAGATGTACTCATTCATATCTTCTGGCATACATGTGCTACATGTGCAAGAATTTCTCCTAGTATTATAGCTAGCAAATGAATTTCACATGTTTAACATTACTAAACAATGCCAAATTGTTTCCCAGAAGTAGTCTTAAAGAAACAAATTCTCATCAGAAGTGTATAAAACTTGACCTTTTTCCACCAATACTTAGTTTTATTAGACTTCTTAATTTTTGTCACAAGGTTAGGGATAAAATAGTATCTCATTGTAGTTTTAATATGTGTTTCCACGGTTATTAATGAGGTTGAGGGTCTTTTCTTATGTTTACTGGTTCACATGTTTCATATGTTCAATATTTCATGAGTGTTTATGTGCTATTTTTTCCCACTGTTTTATCTCTACCCTGTATCGTTTTGTTTTGTTTTCCTATTGCATAAATTAGATGATTTTTGGTAAGGTAAGTTCTGCTAGCAATTTATTTATTTGCAAATATCTTTCTTTGATCTTCTTTTAGAAAGTTTGTTGCCTAACGTACACAATTTTTGTTGACAATAACCTCTGGTGATGGTCAATTTTATGTGTCAACTTGACTGGACCTAGATGCCTAAATAACTGGTAAAACATTATTTCTGGCTGTGTTTGTGAGTTTAGCATTTGAATCAGTAGACTGAGTAAAGATCCCTCTCGTGAATGCGAGCAAGCATAATCCAATCCTTTGAGGGCCTAAATAGAACAAAAAGGTGGGGGAAGGGTGACTTTGCTCTCTGCTTGATCTGGGACATCCAGCTTCTTCTGCCGTCAGACGTATGTGTTTCTGGTTCTCGTGTTTCCAGACTCAGATGGGGGCTTATACCATAGAAGTCCCAATTCTCAGGTCTTCTGACTCGGACTGAATTACACCACTGATTTCTCTGGTTCCAGCTTGCAGACAGCAAGCAGCTCATGGGACTTCTAAACTTCCGTCACTGTGTTAGTCAATTCCTATAATACATCCTTTTATATACATGTCTATATGTCCTATTGATTCTGTTTCACTAGAGAATTCTGACGAAAACACTTCTCCATAACATACAGTTTCTACTGGCATTTTTTTATAAAAAGATTTTTTTGATGTGGACCATTTTTAATGTCTTTATTGAATTTGTTACAATACTGCTTTTGTTTTATGTTTTGGTTATAGGTCATGTGGGATCTTAGCTCCCCGACCAGGGATTGAGCCTGCACCCCATGCATTGGAAGGTGAAGTCCAACCACTGGACCACCAGGGAAGTTCCTCTACTGGCTTTTAATGTTCAATTTCAGCCTGATTGTCACTCCTTTATAAATGACGTTTCTTTTATTTTTGGCGACTCTTATAGTGAGTCCTTGTCTTTGCTGTTCTGTGCTTTCACTGTGTTGTGACTATGGATTTCTATGTATTTAAACTGTTTAGCTCATAAGGTGGTTTTTGAATTTGAATTTGTACCTTTCATGAACTCACAAAAAAATGTTATCATTGTTTCTTCCCCTTTTTCTCTAGTCTCCTTTTAGAGCTCCAATTATGCATGTGTTCAGTCTTCTTGTTCTCTTTTTGTATGTCACTTAAGCTGTTTTTCTAGGTTCCTATATCCTAGCATCTCTGTGCTGCATTTACTTATTTTATTATTAATTTATGCATAATAATTTATTATCATCAGTTATAATCTATCTTTTAGCTTATGATTTAGCTTTTCTGCTATATCTTATATTTAACCCATCAACTGAGGTATTCATTTAAATTATTAAATTTTTCAGTTCTAGAAAATTATGCTCTATGTTCCCACACATTTCCCAATCCCCATGGTGTAAGTCACTTCCTAGAAGAATATCAGATAAGTTTGTTTGCTACCCTTCAGCTGTTCCTCAGCCTTAGCCAAAAAGAGGACCATATATTGTGATGACAGAACCATGACCTTTAATCTACCTGGATATCTAAGTTGCTGCATAGAAGACAGTTACCACAGAGAGTCCCTGGTGCTTGGTCAACCTTGAAGGACTAAAAGTAACAGTTGTTACCTGTGACTCATTTACTTTGCAAAAGAAAGTTTGTACCTCTTAATCTCCCTCACTTGTTTGTATTTTCCCCCCAAATCCCTCTCCTCTGAAAATTACAGTGTGGGAAATATATTTAATAATTATGTAATATCTTTGTATGGTGATAGATGGTAACTAGACTAGTCCTGGTGATCATTTTGTAATGTACACAAATATTGAATTACTGTGTTATGTAACAGGAACTAACATACTATTGTAGGTAAATTATACTTCAAAACAAACAAACAAACAAACAAAACTCATAGAAAAATAGATCAGATCTGTGCTTACCAGAGTCAGGGGATGGGGAGAGGGGGAATTGGAAGAAGGCAGTCAAAAAGTGCAAACTTCCATTTATACCATAAATAAGTACTAGGGGTGTAATGTACAACATGATAAATATACTTAATACTACTGTATGTTATATATGAAAGTTGTTAAGATAGTAAATCCTAAGAGTTCTCATCACAAGGAAAAATAATTTTTTTTCTATTTCTTTAATTTTGTATCTATATAAGATGATAGATGTTCACTAAACTTATTGTGGTAATTATTTCATGATGTATGTAAGTTAAACAATTTTTCTGTACACCTAAACTTATAAAGTGCTATATGTCAATTATATCTCAATGAACTAGAAGAAAAAATTAATAAAAATAAAATAAATTTTGAAAGTTATCTTAGTTGTCACTGTTGAATTTTGCCATGGCACAGCCTGGTTTATCCTAATACAAATTTTGAATTAATTCTTTTTCAATTGTATTTGTTTATTTTTTATATCCTCTTATCCTTTGGAAACTTTTAAAAATATATATATTTTATCCTGTCTTATTTTATGTTCTGTAAGCAATAATTTCAATGCCTGATGTTCTTGGGATTTAAATTTGTTGGTTGTTTTTTTTCTCCTGTATATATTTGAAATTTTGTGGGGGTTTTTGGTTGTATGTTCATATTTGATTGAATTAGTCTGTGGAGGAATATTAGGGACCTGATATAAGGATGATTCCCTACAGAGAGGATTTTTACAGACTTCTGCTGCAAGTCATCTCAACAAACTAGGATTAGTGTGATTTAATCTCTCAGCCTCTTCTGGTTTCCCTGACCGGTAGTATAAAACAGGTAGTATAAAGTAGAACTCTACACTGGTGTAAGGTGAGCAAAAGACACACATTCTAAAGATCCACTTTATCCCCTGGTCAGCAGCTGTGGCCAAAACAGACAGATTTTCACAACCTTTTCCATTTCTGGTCAGTAGTTTTTTTTCATCATGCTCTTTCATTAAGGGTATATCTCTTTGGAGAAACAATTTTAAGAAAATTCTTCTGCCTGACTTTCTCTACTTCCATAGGCCCAAACCTAATATCCTCATCCCAATTTAGCTATTCCCTAAAATTCCAGCTTGCTGTTTATCATGTTTTCCCTCTCTATGTCCCAAGAAATGCCCCAGATTTCATACTGGCTTGCAATTTTGATTTCAGCTTTTAAATCCTTCTGTGTTATTGGGAAAAAAGGAGGTATTATACTTAAATGTTTCCTTTAGTTTCTTGAGAACTCAGCTATGAATTTAAAAATATTTTAGCCTAGTTCATGCCTATACATTTTTCAAAGGAGGAACTTAAAAGACATAAAACTATGTGCTATGTTTTTACATACAGCCATATTCCCACCATTTTGTACTGCATGAACACAAAACTATTTATTTAATAAATGTTATAGAATTGCTCAGATAGAAGCAAAAAACCAACAAAAATAGGACAAACTAAGTATTTTTTAAATTTCTAAATGCTTTAAACATATAGAAAAATAAAGAGAATGATATAAAACAAACAGCCAAGTTCTGACAACCTGGATATTATAAATGTTGATATTCTTGTATACATGCTTCAATTTCTTTTAGAGTAATACAATGTTGCCAAAACAAATAACTTCCAGTTAGAGCTAACTGAAGAGTAGAGGATTTATTTATGCATTCTTTCAATTAACATACATTGACTCAAAATTAAATATCACATACAATGCTTAGCACGGAGATTTAAATCACTTATGTTTAGGTCAATAATGGAAGTATGCCTTTCAAAATAAAATTTTACTGTGGCTGTGTTATTGATGATTCAGTCTTGTTCCATAAACATTTATTGAACACCTAGGAAAAATCTAGCAGTGAAATTAAAGAAGGGGAAGAAAATGCTCTAATTATGAGAAAACTTCTTTATTCCTTACTGACACTGTCTAAAAAAATTAATTCATCTATATATGCTATTCCCTGTCTTTTACCTCTATCTGGATTATTTATTAATCCTTGACAAAAAAAATCAATATATTGTGAATTCATTTATATACATTCAATATTAGTGAGATAAAATACAATGATGAAAGTACTATCGCACAAAGAAGTACCAGATAGAACTATTATAGATACTTAGAGATGAGCTATGCCTCTCTCATTTCCTGTACTTTACTGTACAAGTAGATATAATACTATTTCTTCCATTATGAATTGAAATATTCTTAATTTGTTGAAGAATTTCAATAAAGCCAATGAAAAGAATTATTAATCCCCTTAGATAGTAGTGGGAAATGCAACGTAATTGGTAAGCTTCATATCAGAGTTCTTGGAATTTCTCCAACTGCATTTGCAATTGGTCATTTTAATTACATGGTCCATTAGTTGAAATCTGCATTACTAAAGTCCCATGTACAATTCTTGCCAACTCTGATCCATTCATTGTAAGGTCAAAGTTTCCTTGCTCATTGCAAATGAAACTAGGTATTAAGTAAAAGTATTTCGAGCTCGTTAAATATACAACCTCAAGTTAGACACCATATCACATACAGAAAATAACTACGGTTCTAGAGACAATGCCTCCAATACTTCCAGCTTTTTATGATGTAAGGTAGTTCTGCAAAAGATCTGGGCACATTCAAAAAATTTTAAGAGAGTATCAATCTTTGAGCTTCTACTTTCTGTGCCTTATAGATATAATTAATTACAAACTTGACACAAATGTCTCAGTCTAACTGATAATAATCATGAGTATATTTGTAAATAAAAAGTAGATTCACTTATCACTGCCAGCAAGTATTCAGTCCGGAAGTATCCATGGAACCTTAACCAAGGCTACCTTGTAATGTTTCTTTTAGTACAGTCCCTGCTCAGAAGTGCTTAGACAACCAACTAAAATTGAATGGATCTATTCAATATTCAACCTTGCACTCAGTAAAATATTAACTCTTTTTTTTTGATTATCTACAATATGCTCCATTCTGGCATATCAATATTAATAAAATATACTCATTTTCTTCAAGACACTTGTGACCTAGTCCATTCTATGTAAATTTTTCAAAAAGGTACAGATTTACAAAAATATGTACTTTTCTAGCACAGAGATCTCATTTCTCCATTTTCTTCCAAAGGATGCCATGGAAAACTCATTCGGATTCCTGACTAACATTTGAAAACTATATCTATACATTTCTTGAATACCATTTATCTAATTTATTGAAATATTGAGCCTAACCTAGAATATAGTATATGATGAATTTAGGCTAGCATTGTTCTAAATCTTAAATATTCTTGCAAATCAGCTATATGATAAGCCATTCTAGAATTTTGCCCAGTGCTGAAGGCATACTTACTGATTTACATTCCAGCCTCCAGTTTTGCCTCGATAAAAATGGGGACAGTAGGTGCCTGTCTCTTGTCTTCTTGCATCTTCTTTTTTTTTCTTTTTTTTTTTAGTTTCCCTGAATCTTTGGAGATCACAGAAAACTTCAAGTGCATATGCAAGTTCTTATAGTAGCTGAGCTCCAATTGTTCTGAGTTGGAAGTGCTGCCAAACTGTCCCTTACAGTCTTTTCACTCAACTACGATTTTGCATCAAAGTTTATCCTAAACTTCCTCATCTAAAACCTGTTCCCGTTTGCATGGAAAAGAAATGGAGGTGGTTAAACACATCTACTTTCCTCACCTCTTTACATTACACCTATGGATTTACTGTACAGTCACACCTTAATCCTTCTCATGCCTTGAACAAAAAAAGAAAAACAAAAAAGCCTTTCAATTGTCTATACATTTTTCACATTGCAGATTTCAGCATTCATTGTACATCATGTATCATTCTATTTCACTCTAATATACATCCTTAGGAAAGTATCATCCAGTCTATCTTTTCTACCAATTTGTTTTAAATCTTTTTTTTTTATTAAATTGATCTCTATGCAGCCATATCTATCTCTATGTATTATCGTCCTCATTTTCTTTTTCATTTGAATCATTTGCAGTTGTGGAGTCTGATGTTCCTTTTTGGAGGCTCCTAGGTTTCTTAACTCATCCTCCCTTTTAGAGGGTCAAGCAGTGGGATCAAATCTGTTATGGTGGAAGCTTGGAGATGATATGACTTAAGTCCAATCAACTTATACAAACCCAGCTGTCTGGAAATGTAAATAAAACAGTTTCCTGGAAGGGACTGTGTAGATAAGATGAGCTCTATAGAGTTCAATCTAGTTTCTAATCCTATTAGTCCCAGGGGATACACATAAAAAGGACCATTAAAGTGGTACAGATGTGTTCTGTGATTGTGATTGCACACCAACCTCTGACAATGCCTACCTCCTTATGGTCAGTGAAGAAACAACTAGTGTCAGGGAGTTTCAGCGGTGGTAGCAAAGATGAAGGGAACAGCACTGCACTTTGTATATTTCTTAAATTGTAGCTGAGTGTCACCGAGTGTTATTGAAATAGGTTAGAGGGAATTGGAACAACCTTCTTCCACCTTGGAAGCTAAAAGGTAAGTCAGAGGTGCCAGAAGTAGTCATTTTAAAGATACTGCCAAAGAGCAATGGGATGATGATGATGATGATGATGATGATGATGATGATGATAATGATTATCTAGTACCAGGACCATTTACCCAGGCTTATGTTGTCTGGGAACTACTTCCCACCGAATATTTTAAACTTGCCTTTTATAGTATTTTGGGCACATGTCTCACTATGACGAGCATTTCCATTCACTAACAATTGGAAATTTTAAGGTGACACAGCCCTTCCCACAAGGTCTCCATTATTCTCATACTAAAAAACAATTTTCTGGGACTTCCCTGGTGGTGCAGTGGTTAAGAATCCTCCTGCCAATGCAGGGGACACTGGGTTCGAGCCTTAGTCAGGGAAGATCCCACATGCTGTGGAGCCCATGTACCACAACTACTGATCCTACGCTCTAGAGACTGTGAGCCACAACTACTGAGCCCACATGCCACAACTACTGAAGCCCACATGCCTAGAGCCTGTGCTCCACAACAAGAGAAGCCACCGCAATGAGAAGCCTGCACACCACAACGAAGAGTAGCTCCCACTTGACGCAACTAGAAAAAGCCCACGCGCAGCAATGAAAACCCAACACAGCCAAAACTAAATAAATAAATACATCAATTTATTTTAAAATGTATACTTTTTTTCCTTTGTTTTAAAAGTTATTTTGACAGTGGGTCCCATCATTCTACTTCTCCCTGTTTAAACATGAATAGGAATTGCAGCAGCTATCTGAAAAGTTGAATTTTCAGGAAAAGAAGTAAACATTATTTGAGTATTTGCTATGGTCTAAGTACCTATGTTTTATATTTTCACATGTTAACATATTTAATCTTTCAGTACCTCAAATTTCACATTTTGAATATACTGATTCACTTCCCTATGGGAAGTTTCTATTCTTGCCTCCTTGACCAGGACTCAGTTCTTCTCCTCATTCACTACCATTCTAAAAAATCTCTAATAAATTCTTCTCAGATATAGGTATTTTATTAAAGATTATTAAAGGTATTAGTCGAAGGGCTTTCATAACTCAGGGCATAAACCTTTACTTCCAAGTTCCTGTTTTCAAGTTAGGTCCACAGCATCCAGTTGCTCTCTCTTTTAAAGTCTCCCCTTGATACTTCTCTTGCCCCATCTTCCAACATGTTCCAGTTCTACCTTGGCCCCTTTACAAGTTTTTTTTTCAGATGTGGATTAATTTATCTCCTCCAATCTATCACATCCCACAGTCATAATTTATACTGTCTTCAAGTCGACAAAAGGGCAGCAAATAAAAGATCCTCCAATTTATCTTGATCCATCCTCCTTAAAAAATGACTATAAAATTATTGCATCACATTTTTTTCTATTACATATTTACACTTTTCAAATGTCTTTTATGTGCAAGACTTCATGTGAAGCATTAGGGAGATAGAAAGAACTAACATACAGTCACTAAAAAGTTGCTTTCCACCTATAAATGCACTTACAGATAAATGTATAACCAGGTGAATAGGACGTAGAAGGACATATATTCAAGTGATACAAAGAGATAATTAAGATTTAAAAGATGAGAGATGAGGGTTCAAATAAGATGCCAGTCAGCTACAGAGTTCCAAACTGAAAGTTTGGTCAATGAAGTTGCCCCAATTCTAGGTAGAAATAATATTTGAGGTCTTAAGCTCAAAAAGCATGCCTAATGGAAGGAGACAATGCTGAGTCTTGCACCATCAAGCTCACCTGTAAGGTGTTCCTTGTGTTCCACTGTAGTGCCCAGCACAATCTCTCTTGGTCTCAAATCCACGCTTTGCTCCCATACCGTGTCCAGTCTCACTATTCCAGGTCCCTTTTGTAACTATCTCATCCTCACTACTTCCTCCATTTTAATCCTCTTATCAGGTCATTCCCAATGTTTTCCATAAAAATATTTTACAGATTTCCCCCATCCAGATTTTGAAGTTTCATTTTGAAAAGGTCTGGATAAATATCTCTTGATAAAGATGCAGTTCATCCTCAGGAAAACAAACAAACAAACAAAAAAAACCCTCTTGCAATATTTTAAGCCACGATCAAAAAGAGGCAAAATTTATACTTCAATAAAGTATATATAACCAGTCATCTTTTCCCACATTCTCCCTTCTCTTCCAAAACCCCACGCTTAATGAGAAAGAATGGAGAAAAATGCCTCCCCAATTTCCAATTCCTTCCTTATTTCCTGAAGTAACAGATATAACATAGACTTTAGTATCTCCTGATCCCTTACTCACCTTACACTTTTATATGTCATTGTATTCATTCAACAAGTATATAAACAAGTCTTTGATAGTCCAGTATTCTGGAAATACTGAATATAAAAGATAATCTCAATGAACCTAAGTGGGAAAGGCCATGAAGTATGATGACTAGTGTGGATAATGTTGTCCTTGGGTTGCTATAAAGTAGATGCCTGCAGAACAGGCATCTACTTCTCAATTCTGTAGTGGAAGACGTGTGTGGCGGAAGCAGATAGAGAAAAGGCCTCCAAGAGTACTTAAGACTTGAGCTACCACTATTGCACTTGGTAGTGCTATCACCTATCAAAGTGTTTAAACTGGAAGCCAAGAACTCAGCCACTCCAACTTTTTCCTCAACATTTCCCTTAACGAGTTCTCTTGACGCTACCTCTTGCCTCCTTAATATCATTCAAAATTTTCCAATTTTCTCCCTATCTTAGTTACACTCCAATCTTTCTCTGGAATCTCTGCCACTATCTTAGTTATACTCCTATCATTCTCTAGAATCTCAAAATAGCATCCTGATTGCAGAACCATTTCTCTCCAATCTTGTACTCACTATTTTTTGCGGTATGCGGGCCTCTCGGGCCTCTCACTGCTGTGGCCTCTCCCGTTGCGGAGCACAGACTCCGGACGCGCAGGCTCAGCGGCCATGGCTCACGGGCCCAGCCGCTCCGCGGCATGTGGGATCTTCCCATTCCGGAGCACGAACCCGTGTCCCCTGCATCGGCAGGAGGACTCTCAACCACTGCGCCACCAGGGAAGCCCCTTACACTCACTCTTTATTATTGGTTTTACTTTGCTAAAATTCAAGACCTAAAACTCCTCAGTGGTTGTCAAATGCCCTGTAAATTTCAAACCTCTCAACGTGTCTCAACCTATTCCTTTGAAGACACACAGTATAGTGATGAAGAACATGGAATCTAGAGCTTCAGTTTGAATTCTGTCATCTAATAGATGGGGGTCTTAAGCAGATACATAATTTCTCTAAGTCTCCAAATTCTCACTTTTGAAATGGGGATATCTCTTCATATGATTATGGTGAAGACTAAATAAGGTAAATCCTCTAATGTTCTTAGGATACCACCTGGCACATAGTAATAGAAAAGAATACTAGCTGTAATTATTGTCTGTCCAATTTCATCTTCACTACTAATTCCCTTTCTATGCTTGTATATGACAAATCTCCTCCCTGTTCCTCTGAGTCACCGTATTTTCTCATCTATGTGTCTTTCATATGCTTCTTTCTCTACCTAGATCTCCTTTCCAAGTCTCCTCCAAACTGTCTAATACCACCTCATCTTTCAGGTCTCATTGTTGATGTCATTTTCTGTCTCCAATTCCCTAGTGCTGAGTTAAATGCTTTTCCTGTTGGTTTCCACCACTCTCTTACATACTTTATCCTAGTACTAATCACTCTGTTCTCCTTCATTGACTTATAAATTCCTTAAGGGCTTATTCCCCTAATACCTAACACTTCCAGTGGCTTATATAGGTATAGCAGTTTTGGGGAGCAATCCATGTAATTTTCAATTGCATATGCAAATTGATCTGATCAGGAACTACGTCATTATTCATCATTATTATTATTTCCAGAATACTCAAGCTTTATAAACTGTGCTTTCTATAATACTTTTTTCTTTATGTCAGGGTCTGTGTCTCATTCATTTTTACTTCCATTCCTCATTGTTAGCAACTAGAGGAGTGTCTTCTATAGAATAAATATTCAGATGTGTTAATTAAGTGTAAAGGCAGCAAAATAACTTTAAATTACACAACTTAATGAAGCATGGAAAAATCAGTTTGGGACCCAATATACTTTTCTACAAATGAATGCCACTGGGTCTTATGTCTTTAATCTTGGTGATTTATATTATTTTAAAGTGAACATTAAAACAACAAAAACAGAAAAACCTAATGGATACAGCATTATTCAAAGAGAAATTTTGAAAGGAAGAAAATCTGAGGATTAAGGTCCTTAATATTCATTTCTGACAGCCTACGTTCAAGTTTAGGTTGTCTGGTCAACATTTAGGTCTGGCTTGTAGTTTCCAAATCATGGTGTGTCGTGTTCTAAGTCAATTCCCTAGAAGAGATTTAGGGATAACTTTTCCACAGGTTTTCTCATTTAAATATGCATTTAGCTCTTTGCCCACATCACCCCCAACTGCTCATAAAAAATGAATAATGGAACACACATGTGCCAACTTGTGATTCGTTTCAGCCTTTTGCAGGTGCAAAGTTTTAAGGTGCAAAGTGGAGCCACAAATGTTGTGGGCCTGTCCAGCTGAAATTCTAGACTTAATCACATCTAAATAACTCCTCAGGTGATGCAATCACAAGATTTTGCTCACAAAAAGGGTGTAATAAATATTGTAGATTGAACTGGTGTATATTAACAGATGAGGCTGCATTATTTAGAGAAAATGAAATCCAGCTGATTTTCACCAATCTGGTATTTTCTAAAGCATTCTTTTCCTGTATTAACCCCAAATTCACCTTGAGTGTGTTTCAAAGCAACTTCGACCAAATATAATAGGAAATAAAGTACTTTTATTTGTATACATAACTGATTCAGGGATTTACATTGACAGATAACTCCAATCTACTATAACTACTACATATCCTTGCAGCTGGAGTAGTTCTAGCAGACGAACTAAGTCAACACTCTGTTACAAACAGTAATAGAGGGGCTCACTGGTGCAGATAATCCTAAACAGCAGAAAATCCCCGAATCATTTATTTTCAGCTTGGATATGCATTTAAGAATTTTTTTCAGCAGACATCCATTCTTAATTTCATGTTCCTTAGATTAAGGTTCTGTGAATTATACACCTTACTAATGATTAAATTGTCACATACCTTTCATTAGTCAATATATACAAGAGTGTGTCCCTTGCCAGTGAAGATGATATAGGTAACAGAGCTGTTTGAAGATGGAGAATAGAATATTGTTTTCCGATGAGAGAAATATCTCCGTAGCCACTCTCTTGTGGCCAGATTTCCATGAAGTTTATTTTATTTTATTTTTTTAATATCTTTATGGGAGTATAATTGCTTTACAATGGTGTGTTAGTTTCTGCTTTATAACAAAGTGAGTCAGCTATACATATACATATATCCCCATATCTCCTCCCTCTTGCATCTCCCTCCCACTCCTCTATTTACAATAGCCAGGACATGGAAGCAACCTAAGTGTCCATCGACAGATGAATGGATAAAGAAGATGTGGCACATATAGACAACGGAATATTACTCTTCCATGAAGTTTATTAAACACGGTATGCTCTGCAGCTTCTGATGCCCAGCTATACTTTGCTATTTTGCTTGAGTAAGGAGGATACATTTCACTCTACTCTGACAGAAAAAAGAAGTACAGCTTCCTTGTTTCTTTATGCACTAGAGAAACCCAGGTTATAAAGAACATACACACACACACTTGCTTTCATTTCAACAATGTAAATATAAAATTGTATCATAACAATGGGAATATGTTATTTTAAAAGCAACAGATGTGAACATATCATTGTCCCAGGGAGTATAATAGAAAGGAGAATTTTCCAGCGTTCTTTGTTTTGAAAAATATAGTGATACTGGGAGAGAGTTCAAAAGTCAGGGAAGGAGAGAAAGGAGATTTCCCCGTTGGCTTCATGCTTAAATATATTTATCTCCTCTCATCAACCCTGAGGCAGAGAAGAATGAAAATTAAGCTCTGCCTTTACACTTTACTTCTGTTACACTTCTCAACCCAACCCTTCTTGCTCTGTTCATCCAAATCCTGACCATTTTTCAAAGTGCAGCTCAAATCCTGCTTCTCTTGTAAAGTATTCCCTGACAATTTCATCTGGAAGCAATTTTTCCTTCTTCTAAACTTCCACAAGACTTATTTTCCATACCACTCATTCATTACTTATTATTTACTGCCTGGTAGAGATGTAATATTTTCTGAATTGTTGCAGCTATTGTAGAGACTTTTTTTATCCTTTTATATAGACTACATCAACATAACTAAAAGGAAGCACATCTGTAATGCTTACAGTATGCCAGATACTGTTTTGAGAGCTTTAGAGATATTAAAAGCTCTAACTACTTTACGAATATTAGGTAGCTAATAATAGATATTTTACGTGCATATATGTATTTTTGTGTGTACCCAAGTACAATATATGTATGTATATGTGTGAGGTATATGTATATATGTATGTGCATATATGTATGTACTATATATGTATATGTGTGTGATTATATATGTATATATGTATGTGTGTATACTTATACATACACATGTTAAATCTTGTTTTTCTCATGTGAATATCATATTGTAAAATTGAAATAAAACAATATTTATTCAGGAGTTTATTAAAAGACATCAATAAATTGTTAATAATTACAAATTTATTATTGAATTTATGTTATTTTTCTCATTTCTATAATAGATAAAGGTACAGACTGATAAACAACAAGAAACACAGTATATCTTAGTATTTTCCATCTTTGATGAAAATTTTAGAAGGGGAAAAACCCCATATATTATAGTTAGAGTAATACAAAATTGGATTTTGTTTCTGAAATGAGGACCCTCTTATTTTTATTCAGCAGACAAAACATGTTGGTTTTATTTCTCTGAAGGAAAAAAATGTGTACACAAACAAAAACTACTTGACAATTACCTAAGAGTCCTCCTAGATTCTAGTCCAGCATCACCATCAACTAGCTCTAAGTATTAACCTTTCTGTTCCTTGGTTTCTTCATCTGGAGGTGAGGGGCACCAGTTCAATTAACAGTATTATCTCCATTTCAAATTTCAAAATCCATGTATGATTTTGTCCATATAGAAGACAGTCTATTCAAAAGGATTTTGAACCATATCTATCATTAGTTTCTACAGTTATACAACTTAATGTAATCCAATCAAAAATTTCCATTTCCAGAAGCTGATAAAGATGAAGTGATTAAAATAAAATTATAGGAATCTATCTATACCTACATTACCCTTTTGTAGGTGTAAATATTTCCTGAATTGATATCATGCTGAAGATAATGCAAATTATTTAGAGCAGACAAGCAGGAAAATGTCTTTTAAAGTGCTTGCCTCGGTGCTAAGTATATCCTTGGAAAAATCCCACATTTATTCTGGACTAATGGATACTCTACCTTTTTTAGGTGCCTTTTCAACATCCGACAGTGAACATATTGCTTTCTGTGCAGTTCAGTCAAATACAATCATACTTATACTGCTATTATTCCATGCTTCTGGATTATGTGGCTTTGAATTTGAAAGATATTTGTTAAAAACATGTTATGAAACAAATAGATGGCAAGAACATATCTCCATGCCTATATCAAAAGTCAGCCCACAGCAAAGAAGTCTTCAAACTCATTTTTCTTTTTTACATTTTTTGTTAAAATAACAGTGACTTATGAAAAAGGAACTAATTTTTTAAATTAGTAATGTTCTGTGTTGTGTTATTAACTAATCATCTGGAACTATAGATTATTTCCAATGAAACAGAAAATCTAGAGTGAGGGTCTAAGCTAGATGAACACTCTAAGAATATATATATATATATATATATATAAAATGCATACATAAATACATACATATGTATGCACATACATATATATTCTTAGTGTAATATATATAGTAGGATATATTATATTTCATTATATATTATATTCTTAGAATTTTGAATATATATATATATATATATATATATATACATATATATATATATACACACACACACAGACACCCCCAGACTTAATGATGATTCAACTTAAAATTTTTTGACTACTATGGTACAAAAGCAATACACATTCATTAGAAACCATAATTTGAATTTTGAATTTTGATCTTTTCTCAGCTATCATGCAATATGATATTCTTCTTCTAATGCTGGGCTGCCACAGGGAACCGCAGCTGTCAGTCAGCGAGGCGATCACAAGGTTAAACAACCAATACACTTAAAAACATTCTGTACCCATACAACCATTCTATTTTTCACTTTCAGTACACTAGTCAGTAAATTACATGAGATACTTAACAATTTATTATAAAATAGGCTTTGTGTTAGGTGATTTTGCCCAAGCATAGGCTAATGTTAAGTGTTCTGAGCACCTTAAAGGTAGGCTAGGCTAAGCTTTGATGGCCAGTAGGTTAGGTGTATTAAATGTATTTTCACCTTACAATATTTTCAACTTAACAATGGGTTTATCAGGATGTAACCCCATTCTAAGTCGAGGAAGATTTGTGTGTGTGTGTGTGTGTGTGTGTGTGTGTGTGTATAGAAAGAGAGGGTTCAAACAACCAGATATATGCATATATATATATATATATACACACACACACACATACATACACTTGGGCAAGCTGATCCTACTAAAGATTAATTTTAAAGAGAATTGCTATAAACCTCATGTATATGGTGATTTACAGGCTAAGAGCTAACCCACACAACCCCCTAAAATGAAGTTATTCATTGAGGCTGTTGAGGGACAAAGCTACTCTCTTAGCTACCCAGTCACTACAGTGAATAGAGAAGGAACTTTACTTAAAAGGAAAACCTAGTTACGGGATAGTCTTCATCCAGAACAGTGACCCAAGGTAATGCTTCTCAGATTATCCTGTAACCCAAACTCAAGGATCTCAGGGATTTTAGGAAGTGAGAGAATATGTAAATTTACAAATGCAAGATTTGATAAGAAGCCAGGAGCAAAGAACTATTGTTTTTCACTAATTTCAGTAATCAATGTTCTATTTACTGTGGGGACTATAGGAGTAAAAAAAGGAAGAACAATACTCCTTACATAAAAGCAGAGGGAATTGTCTGAGCAAGCAGACTCAGAGGTCTTTGGGGAAGCATGGAAGTACCTCATTTTACTGTTTGGCTGTGGGCAGAAGACAGAGATGCTATAGATGGAAGGTAAAAAATACACTGCAAGAGGGTCCCAAATCCCACCGGAACTAGAAAGAAAAGATTGGGTGCTGTGTTATAATCTATTTTTGTGATGCTTTGCACTAACCCAAAAGATTATGAAAACTGAGGAAATAGAGTTAACATGTAAAAATCTTTATATTCCATAGATTGAAAGAGTCAATTGCAGGTTATAAATGTTGTGTAACAAAACATAATTTGCTCATTTTTTAAATAATTTGCTCATCTTAAAACGTGTTTTTGTTTTACATTTAGTAAGAAGAATTCCTTATATAACACTTTAAGTTTTTGCTTAACCAAAAGTTATTTTGTACTATTTTTATTTCCTAATATTCAAGGCCTTCAAGTTGTTACCTACCGTTAACATTAGTTATTTTTAGATATACTGGTATCTTCACTTTAGCTGGGTTACAAGTTTCTTTGAAAGGAAAAGAAACATATCTTACATTTATTTTATCCCCTCTCAGTGTGTAACAGAGCCTAGAGTACAGGTTTGATCTATGGAGGTGCACACATAGCAGGGCATTCACTTGAATGCACACATTAACTATGTCTCATCCACCAATGAGAAATGTAAGACAACAGCTGAGACTGCTGCCATTAATCTTAAGTAAGATTTATTATGGTGTCAAATTAGATTCTAAATTTTGATTATCTAAGAAATTGGAAAATGAGTGAGATATCAGCTCAAAGGGTACTTTTTTTTCTATTTTATGATGTATATTTCCTTTACAGTAGTCTTCTTATTGGCCATTTGCGAATCATGTATCTTTCAAAGTTATTCAGACACAAGTCTATTGTTATGATAAGATCTAGCAAATTTTTTTCATCAGCACCTTTTCCTGGCTGCAACTGAGGATATGAATTGGAAGAAGGGATAACGGGAAGGGGACAAAATAATTTGAGAAAAACGAGAGAAAATGTCTTGTGTAGAGAAAAGTAGGAAAGTAACTATATACAACTATACCAAAGCGGGCATACCCAAAACTGAGACCAGTTCCCCCAACCTTCCTTATATGCAAGGTTTAGCAAACTCGCCTGTCGTTTGCTAATTTTATTCATTTTTTTATTGCAATTCAGTAAGTAAATGGGAATTCAGAAAGTAATTTCCTACCCTTTGGTGCCATCATGAGGCCAAAACGACAAAGTACTGAGAAAAGTAGATCTGCAGGGTAACCCAAGGTTTTGATATTTTCTTTTCATTCACAATGTAATTACCCAGAGAATGAAAATTTATTTCAGAAAGAAATATAATTACCTTTACTATAATTGAAACCTTCCAACCAACAAATCATAGCTCATATGTCTACATAGGTAGTTCATTGAGTGGAATAATAATGTACCTTAAATTTTTAAGCAACTGTGAAATCACAACTGTGAATTTAGAATTAATAAAATATTCATGTTTTGAAGTTACACAGCTATGACCCAAAGCTTTCAGAGTGTTTTAAACCAATCATAGCAATATCTTAGCTTTATGTATTTATTTTTTTTACTCTATGGTGTTATAGGGTAGCATATAGGGTAGTATGATAAAGTACCTCATAAGTCTCCAACACAATATTATGATACTACAAGAAGAGAATATGCTATTTTAGGAATTGGACAAATGAAAGAATATGGCAAAGCAATGCTTTAGAAAGAATAGCTAATGAATATCTAAGAACTTCTTACCCAGATGAATCAAAGTACAAATCACTCTCAGGTGATTCAGTATTTGAAATCATCACCACAAAGTACACCTAAAATATTACAAAAAGATGTTTTATTAAAAGTCTCAACCAAATATATCTTGTTTTACTATTTGTGTTATATCTGTGTTATTAACCCTGGTTCATATTATGTCCATTCTTAGCCTAATTTTACAAGTACATCAATAGAGGTACAAAATATTCATTAATCATCTACTTTCTCAGTACATATAATTTTGTGTGTGTGAATTGTTAAAGTTTTCGCATATGATGTAAACATCGTCCCTAAATGATATCTGATGATGCCTAAATCTGATTTCTTCCCATTGGTCCTCAAAATTCCATCCACTTCACTCTCATTTTGCCCTTCATGGCATTTAGAAACTGAAAAGTCCCACAAATTTCAAGCGTAAGGTGTGGATTCTCCGTCTAAGGGATGGAAAGTTTCACTGTGCATATGTCTTGTTTAGCTCAGCTTTTCTTATTTACAAAAAAGCCACAGACAGACAAAAAATAAAACTGCTGAACTTGATTTTACCTGCTTTTGTTCGTAGAGAGTCCTCTTCCCATCTTGTTCATACTTAACACTTTTATACAGTATTTCCATGTTTTCAGAATTACCGTCATATTTTCAGAAACACTGTCATCAACTTCAGTTATAATAAAGGTAGCCTGAGTTGCTTTCTTTTCTTTGTCTTGTTTCAGAGACAGATCTTATATGTGGAAATATAATAATTTGCTCTCATTTAAAGTCAGTGGTGATCTCCTTTTTTGACCCAGCCTCCAGCATTCTTTCAGTAAAATCACAGTGCTAATCCCAGCTTGGCTTTGGGCATATGTTGCCCTCATTTGGCCCCTGTAACATTGCTCAGGATGGATCATTATCTTTAACATTATCCCAGGGATGAAGAGAAGTTAAATCTTCCTCCACTGTAATAGCATCAAAGGCCCCTTTCACTGGCAAGAGTTACCTAAAAAGACATGGTTTCTGCCCTGATAAAATTCTGAAAGGCCCCCAGTCTGAGGGAGGAAGCTTGGGAGCCACCGTCATTCTATATGAAAAGGAGTACTCTGATCACCTGTAACCTCCTTGGTGCAGGACGAGACTATTCCTAGGTCAAACGTTATACAATACTCAAATATTTAAATGCCATCTCATCATAATTCTATTCATCTCACATGCTGAGATGCTATCTTTCCATTCCAACGACATCATCTCTTGCTTTTACTTCATTATGTACTTTGGGGGAAGGGAAAGAAATTTAGGAAAGAACTGAGTATCTGATTCAGTTGGGATCTAAGAAAAGAGTCTAATTATAACAGAAAGTATTTAATGCATAAAATTGGTTACACAGGTTATAGAGGGAACAGTAAAGAAACTCAGAGATTGTCAACAGCAGGGAGCCACTATTAATCCCTAAATAGAAGAGACAAATGAGTGAGACGTGTGGGAGAAGCCCAGGGATAGTGTCACCTGGCAGAAGTTGGAACTATATCACTCCTTTCCATAAGGAGTTGGAGCCATTTATGCTCCAGACATATATGTACACCTGAGGCTTTTCCTCCTTTTCTTCTCCTTCCTGCTGCCTTCCAATTTCTGGCCAATGTGCAAACTGACCATAAACCCTTCAACAAGGGAGCTTGAGGTACACAGCCTACATGATTCAGCCTGCCTGACACAGGGAGCAGAATAGAGGAACCGGGAAGAATGGGTCTGGGTCAAACTAACTCAGGACTGGCACAGAACCCTGGGTAAGGAGGAAAAAAAACATGTCGTTGGGTATTTGTTAGAAGAAAAAGAGAAAAACCTGAGAGTCTATAAATACCTAGCACATACCTCCCCTAGTTCACATATTCCCTTTTGTGTTAGCCATTATCGTTTTAAAATAATCTATGGTTGGTTTTTCCAATCAAAATACTTTCTGTTATTACAAAAAATGACACATAAATATTTTTTATTTCTTTGACATGTTGCAATTAAGAATAATATATAATTTATTAATATTATTTTCTCTTTTTAAAAGATAAACTATTCTTTCACTGGGCTTAAAATGGAGTCAGTGTAAAAATACTTTTCAACTAAATTAGCTTTCCATTTTATTCCCTGCTGCTAGTAATGAAAGCACATCTTCCAGCAGTGATGAAAGCACAATTTCTAATTGTTCACAACAAAGAGAGTTTGATTTTTTGATAAATTGGGAGCAGTCAAATGCAAAATCATAACTCTGAGGCTATTTTATTTCAATTGAATAATCTTTAAATGACATTATTCAAGAATTTTTGTCCCACTAATAATCATACTTGATTTTTAAAATTTTAATTAATAAATTTAGTAAATGTTTAGCCTAAGAAAACAGACCCATATTTCTAGCTCACTATTTCTATAACCTATTAACTAACTGTATAAAATATTCTGTTTTATTTCTACCATCAAAATAATCACTGATTTTGACTATTATCTTTTGATGGATTGATACTTCACATAATGCAATGTAAAACACATATCTAGCCTTACAAACATACATTCTAAATAGAGCCAATTCCAATTTCCTATTACAATTTTTTCAGTTTTTTTCATAATTCCTATGAAGTTTAAAAATATAAAGATTCAATTATTTTGGTAGTAATCTCTCTAATTTTCCCTCTAGACTATAAATTCATTAAATAGAAACCATAACAAAATTGTTTGCTTCCCTTTTCACAGCATGAATGAAATATCTCTTTCCTTTTAGCATGAAAAATCTGTAATATGGGCTCTCTGTAACATTCATTCTCCAATATATTCCTCTGTATGGCATATTCCCTATTCTATACTTAAATTGTTTTTAACCCAACCTGAGGATAGTTAAGGAAGTGGGTTATGCTCTATTCTGACATTATCCATGGTAGTTAACATTTTAAGTTATAATAGGCAAATTATATTCTCTGACCTCAATACACAGCAGTTTGGGATCTGTCTTCCTCCCTTTTTTAAGTCACCATCCTTTTCTTATTCTCAATAGTACCTGTGTTTTTTTCACAGAGCTTCTTCATTGTTACCTAACTACCTAAGCTCCTTGTTTTTGATTGTTAACAACCTTGATAGTAACATAAACATCAGTAATCCTTTGGTTCCCCATAGACTTAAAAAACAAAATTTAATCTTGTTAAAATAGCATAAAAGCTCTTCATGATCTGGCTCCTATCTGCCTCATCTCTACTGTTCCCCTTTCACATTTTTACTTAAACATTATCAAATTGCATACTGCCCTCAAAATATGTCATAATAATTATATTGACCATGATGTTCCTTTTACCTGAATGACTATATCTCTACTAATTCTTGTGGATAACTTCTCATTCTTCAACACATGTAAGTTATCATTTCCTCTGGGAAGTCTTCTCTGGACCATTAACTCATCCCTCCTTAGACTACCAGACAGTATGATGATTACTCATTCAGATGTAAAGTTTTCCAGTGAGCAGCATAAAGGCACAGACAATGTGCTTATCATTGTTCCTATGCTGCATAGGTGCTCAACAAACCTTCTCATGAATTAACTATGAAATTTGTTTTGTAAGCTCCTAAAACATAGTGCATTTTAATTTAAAAAGATTTAACACATATTAAATGCATTTTATAATGGCTTTTGATAGGTCTGATCCTGAAAGTTTACTAAATAAGAAATTACTGTATCAGTAGTCTAGAAAAAAATGGAATTACAAAGTTTCAGCAATTTAGCAATAATGCCTAAGCCAAACATAAACTGCCACCTTTGACGCTATGGATTTTTATGCTCTTTTCCTAGTTGAAATGTGAATATGAGCCATTTTAAAAAGACCAGTACATAAGCAAGGAAACCCTAACCAACTTGCATCTGACATACTGGAATTATTGAGCTGATAAGAATCTGAGAGACACATGATTCTCTCCAAATCAAGGAATCTTCATTACTATGATAGATCTTCATCATCCCTCACTGAATATTTCCTATAGCAGCCAGCTCACTCCTTTGTCAGTTCCAATTGTTAAAGACATTTCTTCCTTATACATAACTTAATTCTACCCCGTATGAAGTCCCACATCTGTTTGCCCCTCAGTAACTACCAAGAGGTCAATAATTTTCATCTGATTTTTCACATCTTTGAAGTTAGCCTCATGCATTCTTGTTTCCAGAAGAGGATTCTTCTAGAATTAGGGGGCACACCAATTGGTTTCCAGGATCTTTTGGGGATCATCTGTGCCTTTCCTAGACAGATGTAGTTTACAAATTATCACTGTTTTTTGTAAATAATTAGATCATAACTTTTGAGCATTTAATAATCTGAGCCCAGGCATAACTCTCCCCACACCCCAAATCCCACTGAAATAAGCCACAGAGTATATAGCGAGCAAATTATCATCATCAAAAATTACATGATGATAGAGTACCATTAACATGCTAGAAAATTGGAGGAAATTCTAGATAAAATGTCCAAGAGACAAAAAATGAACATCGGTTCTTGATTCATTTTGCTTTGTAGATTTTGAGGAATTGCAACACACATCCGCCATCTCGACTTCATGTGAATTTCATAAGGTTGTCACCCACAGGATCTTACTCTCCAGTGAGAGAGCTATACACATGGCCTAATGTCAGTGAGACCAACTTTCCCAAGAATATGAACTGTAAGTAACTAGGAGGTTTTAGATGGAGGTGACTGATGGTGTTTTCTAGTGGCAGCACTTCAAAAAGAAAACCATATTAACAACCTAAATGCCTCTCAAGTGATGAATGAATAAATAAAATGTGGTATATCTATAAAACAAAATATTATTCAGCCATATAAAGGAATGAAACTGTGAAACATGCTCAAGCACGGATGAAACTTGAACACATTATGCTAAGTGAAAGAAGCAAAACACAAAAGACTATGCATATTGTATGATTCCATTTATATGAAATAAACAGAATATGCCAATCCATAAAGTAGAAAGCAGATTAGTGGTTGGCAAGAGCTGGTGGGGAGAGAAAGTAAGAGAAGTAACTGCTGAAGGTGAGGGGCTTCCTCTGGGATGATGTTCTGAAACTAGGTAGCAGTGATGGTTGCAAAACAATGTGAATGCCACTGGCTTGTACGCTTTAAAACAGTGAAGTTTATATATATGTGTGTGTGTATATATATATTACATATACACACATGTATAACTTTATATATAATTACCACATTAAAAGAATTATCAAGAAAAGAACACAACCATTAATTTCTTGTTCTGAAATCCCAAACCCTGGTCTCTGTCTTTCCTAAGACTTCATTATGGTTATTTGGCTTTTCCTTCTATTTCATGAGTTAGTAATTTTCTAACAAGTTTCTTTCTACCTATGTTTTCTATAATCAATTTTTGTTACTTTCAAACAAAAAACAAACCAATCCTCGCATCTGTTATTAAGAGTGTAAAGTAGCACAACTTTTGGAGATCAGTTTGGCAATATTGTAAAATATATAGTATCCAGTGTAGCTGTACCTAAATATCTATCAGTGGAGTAGGAACAAATAAACTGTGATATAGTTACATGAAAGGATATTGTACTGAAGTTAAAATAAATGAATTAGAGCTACATATGTCAATCTGTGTCAATCATAAAAAAAAACACCACAAATAATTTTTATATATATATGACATTCACATAAAGTTGTAAAACACACAAAAGAGTATTATAGTTTCATTTCTTCATTCATATACAGAAAAAAAATTTTAAACACATGGAAATATTAAATTCAAAGTAGTGATACTGTGGAAAATTGTATATTCCAGTAATTACCACAATAATACCCCCTGACCACGTGTTTTCCTCACATGTGACCTTGTCATTTTACTCACTGAGTGTTGGGTCTGTGGCCCCTTACCATGATTACAGGTGGACCTGTGTGACTATCTTAACCAACAGAGTACAGTAGAAGTGACTCTCTATGACTTGTGAGGTTAGATGATAAAAGTGTCACACATTTCTGCCTTGTGCTTTAAGTATACTTGCTCTTGCAGCCCAGTCACCAGCTTGTAAAGAAGCCCATACAATTTCTTGGAGGGACCTCCGGTAACACAGAGCCCCAGCTTAGGTCTCAGCTGACCGTCAGCATCATGCACCAGACATATGAGTGAAGAAGCCTTCAAATGATTTCAGCCACTCATAGTCACCCTCAGACTTCGAGTCTTCCCAGCCGAGCTCCAGACATGATGGAACAGAGACAAGGCATTTTCACGGAGCCCTTTCCCAATTTCTGATACACAGAATCCATTAACAATACAAAATAGTTGTGGATCATACCACTAAATTTAGGCTGGTTTGTTACTCAACAAGAGTAGCTGGAATAGGTTCACCAGTGGAGAAGAAAATGAGGAATGAGATCTGGAGGAGTCCTACTACATGAAGACTTGACAAAAGTAAGTAATAGACACTCGGATATTCTTTGTACTATTCTTTACAGTTTACTTTCTGGTCTTTAAACATTTCATTAAAAATATAGGGCTTCCCTGGTGGCGCAGTGGTTGAGCGTCCGCCTGCCGATGCAGGGGACGCGGGTTCGTGCCCCGGTCTGGGAAGATCCCACATGCCGCGGAGCGGCTGAGCCCGTGGGCCATGGCTGCTGGGCCTGCGTGTCCGGAGCCTGTGCTCCGCAACGGGAGAGGCCCCGGCAGTGAGAGGCCCGCGTACCGCCAAAAAAAAAAAAAAAAAAATATAGAAAAAAGTATAGGTATCTTAGAATCTGTTGTTAATATATACAAATATTTAAATCATGGTAAAGGAGGTACCATGAATTCATGGGTAATAAAATAATTATGGACAAAATGTTTGGAGAAAGAGAAGTTTATTTACAAGGGGAAAATCATGTAATCCTCTTTATTCCATTTTCTAAAACAAATGAGTTAAATATAAAATCCTAATGAACGTTTTTTATAATTAATGGGAAAGTAGATAAAAAATATCTCTCAGGATAGAAGACTTTCTAATAATAAAATCAAAAAAATCACATAGGAATACATCAATAATTAGTTTTTATTCAAAGTCAAAAATGTTAAAAAATTAAGAAATGAACAATAGTTATATTTTTGCTTCAGGTTTTACTGAGAAAAGTAAGACTATGAAGTGTGATCAACTTTAAATATTCCTTTCCACTTTCTGTATGTCCCCTTCCACATATCTATATCCATGCCACATTTTTACATATTGTGGAAGAATTGAGACCTCATGTTATACATTGTCAATAGTGTGGTCAATATGAATATGCCTAAGGCAAAAAAACCAAAACAAAACAAAAAAAACAAGGCAAAACATGCACAGTAAAAGTCAGGACCATGTCCAGGTTTGAGCCAAAATTTAGCTTTAACAGAAGAGCCACATTTATCATATTAATGTTATATGTAATCCATCACACTAGTGTCATTAATTTGAAGTGCCCATAAAATTTTTATTTGTGTTATTAATTTGTATTAGTTATATAATTTTACAGGAATGTATAAATATACTAGCTTATGTTTAATCATATTTAGGAAATGTGATAATAAAAATAGTTTGTCAACACCAAAGAAATGATAGGAATTTTTGTTTGCTCCTTTTAAGAATTTCATAAATCACCTAATGTTAGAAACATTGAACTAAATATTCCAAAGATTCTTTTCTGCTGTAAATAACTCTGGCTTTCTCCTCTCTCTCTGTGCACATATACCATATATAACCACTAGAGGACAGTAGGACACTTGGACTAAATGTGTTTTTTCTTTATCTTCCCTGTTCTTGAAATTTTAGGTTTGAAAGAAGCCTATGTCTGTTTTTCTTTTTTTCATATTAAGTCTTTAAAATCTAGTGTGTATTTTACACTGACTTTTCAAAGGTTTCTTAGCTCTTACACAACAAATGCATTCCAATATTCCCACCTTCTCTGCACTTTTGTCCACTTCTACAATAACTTTCCAAGAAAGTTCTAACATCTCTATTAATATAGGCCATTAATCCCTATATTCAAGGAGTCATCTCAGGAAACAATTAAAAACAACTGCAGATATTCTTACTGATACATTTAATCTTGAATTAATGATGAGTACCCCCATATCAATGAATTCTCCCTATCCAGTCTTATGTTGCACATTCCCATCAGTATCTTAAGACTCTCAATATCCATTCTTCTGTGTATTCTCCTGTTCTCTGCTCACAGGTCTTCCAATTTCATTTACTTTTCCTCATTTGTTAATGACCACGTGTTTTCCTCACATAGTCCATTACCTCTCCTGCACATCAGAACCCTTCATGTGACTACTGGGTAAAACAGATCCCAAGCCCTGCACAGTTGTATTTCATCAGAGTGAGGAAGTGGTAGGAGGGGCAAAATGTATGTTCTGGAATTTTTCAGACTATATCCAAATATATTTCCTCATTTGTGTATTTTATTTGTTTTATATTATTTTATTATTTTATTTTAGGAGGATTTGAGAATTTTATAAAATCAAATAGGAAGACATTATTGGGTAAATTATGAATTTGAATCTCTCCTTGCTTGAAAGAGAGAATTCCAGCTCTCTGCTCCCATTTGAATATTTTTATTTGGAGCTGGAAAGAAAATGTGTCTTAAATTTCAACTTTCACTGTTAAAAGTGTTCTACAATTCCTTCAAAATGCCTGCAAGAACTTGTGGAAAAGGGGGTCCAAGTTTTGGGCATTTTTGCTGGGGCTGTGAGAGGCTGAAGAGCCAAGATGGCAGCACAGCCTCCTCATCACCTATATCATATCTGTCACTAGTTCTTCTTCCAAAGGAGCTCTTATTCACCCCTTCCTTTGCTTTGCCACAGTCAACTGCCAATCAGAAATCCTGATCACCCCCCATCTCTCCAACTCTACTTCCTGCTCTTCTCTCCCAATTTCCTGTTGAAAATAATTTTTGAAGAATGGCTATTTCCTACATTGAAAAAAAATCTAGATTCTTTAGCTTAGTTTCAAAAACTTGCCATTAGCTGTCCTCATCTTACTTCCTACCATCCATTTTATAAATCCTCCACTCTAGTCAATAAGCCAGTTGACTCTTCACTGTGTTCTCTAAAAGAGACATTATTAATACAGTCTTAGCATGGATTTGCTGTAGTATTTTAGAGGTAAGAGTAAAAGGTAAAATCTAAAGAAGAGACACGACTGAGAGAACAAATCAGTGCATAAATAGCTGGAGTAGAGTCATCAGTTAACTATGAGTCCTGTTGGAACAATCTATGCAGGCACTAACATTCAATAATTGTAAACCTAGGGGAGAACAGTCATCATCTTGAATCTGTTCATTCCTGGTGGAAAAAAAAAGGTGTTTTTCCTTTGAAAGTGACAAATAAAATACCAACTTGGGCCATCTGATATCTGGACAGAATCAATTTCAAATACTAATCAAGCTCAATTCAGCATGGACCATTAATACAGATGGGCTTATTTCTCAAGAGTTATAGTTTCAGGAATCAAAAGAAAATGGACTCTTCCAGTATTACAAGTGGACCAAGTTTTGAAAATATGCTACTAAGAGTTATTCAAATAAAAAGGCTTTAATAGTAAGCGTATGGTTTTATTTACTATGACTCTTTCATCCCTAAATAATTATATTCAATATTCATTTTGAAATTGGTATGAAGCCATGACAAAGAGACCTAAGTATTTGGCAGCACAAAGCTGAACAATTTATCAATATTTGGTAAAGCAGAAACATAATTTATAAAGACCAGATGGTCTTTGCTTATGAAATTTTAAGTAATGGATATCATTTACACATGAACTATAGGGTAAAAAGTAGGAGTATAAAGGATTCTTTATGAATATAGCAGGAGAGTGCTTTTCTCTTCACTCCTCTGTTCCTTATTTATCAGGTCATAAATAACCTTCCATTGCCTTTATGTAAGACTCAAACAAGACTATATCATGAAAATTACTACAGAAGGATAGGTGACAAAATTGCAATGGATATTAGAGATTATCTGATCTCCCAGTTTTACAGATTATAAAATTGAGGTTCATAAAATTTAAATAATTGAATTGTCCAATCGAACAGGTGGGTGGAACCAACCAGACTACATCATGCTTCCTCTTTAGATAGACTGTTACTAGTCAGCATATTATTAGTATTCACTAAGTATCAATAGTAACAGCTGTTTAGATATGAGGCCAAAGACAAATGCACACAAAAACATATACACAGTAGACTTGGTACAAAGGGGAAATAAGAAAGAAAAAAAGTAAGATAGAAAAGGGATCACCATTTTAGCAAGAGAGTAGCTGGAGTGATGACAACAAGGGAATGTTGCTCTTTGTTGCTTAAATTGGTTGTTCTTCTGGCCAAATGCTCTGAAAGTCAGGCAAAGCTCTCAGAAGTAGACCTAATAATCTGTTTATTATATTTAGGACTGAGTTTAATATTGGCAGTGATTTAAAATATTCACACACAAATGTGAATAGCTACGTGTGTTTTACTTGCTAGAATACTGATAATTACATAAATATTTATCTGAAATTACAATACAATTCTGTTTAGGATTTGGAACATCAGAGCCTTCCTGCAGAACTCTCTGAAGAATAAACTTGAGAATAATTCATCCAAAGAGTATTCACAATCTGATTCTTGATGCAATTAAAAATTCCAAACTACTACAAATAAAATAACTTTGCTTTGAATTCCTAGAGGAATAATTTAAACTTTACTGAACATGTTTAAAACCATGTTTTAATAAATTTTCTTTTTTTTCTTTTTTTTTTTTTTTGCGGTACGCGGGCCTCTCACTGTTGTGGCCTCTCCCGTTGTGGAGCACAGGCTCCGGACGCGCAGGCTCAGCGGCCATGGCTCACGGGCCCAGCCGCTCCGCGGCATGTGGGATCTTCCCGGACCGGGGCACGAACCCGTGTCCCCTGCATCGGCAGGCGGACTCTCAACCACTGCGCCAGCCGGGAAGCCCCATGTTTTAATAAATTTTTAAAAAAAAAACTCTCATTTAAGTCACCAACACATATATGATATATAGATGCTTATTCACTTCCAAATCTGAAATCTAATAAGAATAAACCAAATTTAATTCTGAGGCTGCAGTATTCTGTTAGATATCTAGTAGATATATCTATTTCAGTGCAAGGAAAATTATAGGTTAGAAATGTAGAACAAATAATAAATCTAAACACAAGGCTAATATACTCCTCCCCTACTTCAAATATATTTATAAAAATATATCATATCTCTGTTTTCATTTAAAAAAAAGATTATTGAAATTTTGGTGATTTCCCCACAAAGGTGTCTGAGGCAAGGTGTCTTTATTCTTTTAATTTGTGTCAACTAAAAACAATTAAAAATGAGACTTTCCTGGTGGTCCAGTGGTAAAGAATCCGCCTTCCAAGGCAGGAGATGTGGGTTCAATCCCTGGTTGAGGAACTAAGATCCCACATGCCATGGGGCAACTAAGCCAGTGGGCCACAACTACTGAGCTCAGTGCGCCTCAACTAGAGAGCCCACATGCCACAAACTACAGAGACCATGTGCTCTGGAGCCCATGCCACAACTGGAGAAGAGAAAACCCACCCACCACAGCTAGAGAGAAACACGCGCTCTGCAATGAAGAGCCCGTGAACCACAATGAAGGCCCGACGCAGCCAGATGAATAAATAAATATTAAAACAATAAAGTCTACTGTTATATTTCTACATAAAAACACAATTAAAAAGGAAAATAGACAAGATACGTCTTTTGTAATGAAACTAAAAGACAGTCCTAACCTTACAACATAATCTATGAATGATAGCTGCCAAATACAGTGCAACTAATTCCAGACTGAGAGAGGATGCCAAGAACATATGCAAATCTCAGCTGAATTCACTCGAAGGACAGACTTGTCTGAAATTGGAAGGCACAGACCTAGAAAACACTATCTTTAATTACTTTAACCACAATTTGAGCAGGAAAGCACACTTAAGACATGGAAAACACATAAGCTATTTCAACTCAATCAGTGTTTAAGCCTGCTACTCCTAGTTGAAAACATCTGAACATTACATGGAATTAAAACTTGGATTGATTTGGAATAGCAAGCTCTAGTGATGTGGGCAGGCCATGGAATAATTTCTGAAACATGTTCCCCATGACAGAGTGGCTTGAAAAGGAAGGGACTTGAGGGCTTAAAAAGGAAGAAACTTGAAGTCACATCAGCATTGCAAGAAGAAAGAAGAGTAGAAATCCAGAAGAAAGAATGTTTCAGGGACTTAGATTGGCAGTTGTTAATTAATGTCTATTGAATGAAAATAAATTCAAAATCGTCCCTTAAAAATTATAAAGGAGACCTCCTCCTCCTCTCAATTCAAGAGTGAATGTGGAGAAGAAGTTCAAGATGGCAACACAGGATGATCTTGAACTCACCTCCTCCACAGTCACAATAAATCTACAACTACTAATGGAATAATTTATTTTGAAGAGACCGAAAAACTGAATGAACAGAGCCTCCACAACAAAGGATAGAAGGGCAGCAACAGATGGGTAGGAGAGGCAGAGACACAGTCTCACTAAACAAAAATAAAACAAAACAAAAAATATACAATCATCCCAGCCACAGAAATTCTCAATCAAGAGAGATCTCGAAATACAGAACTTTTCCCTGAGGAGCAAGGGGTTTGTACTCCATATCAGGCACCTCAACCCTTAGATACTGCACAGGAGAGATGAGACCCCCTAAATGCCTGTCTCTGAAAAACAATGGGGATTATGTTCAGAAAAACCATGAAACTGTAGGGGCCAGAGAACCCACTTTTAAAGGCTCACACACAGACACACTTGCCCTGAGACCCAGGACAAAAACAGCAGTTTGAAAAACACTTAGACCATAGGTGAAGGAGACCAGTTTATTAATCTTAAGGTATCTACCAGTGAGGCAGGAAACTGTTAGGACCCTCTCCACGGATAGAGACACAGGCAGATACCATTTTTGCAGTCTCAGCCTATTCAGCTAAGCTAGTGCTGACAGGAGCCATTTTGGAGCTATCTCTCTAACCTGTTAAAGCCAAGTGGGTGCACCTTGCTAGAAGCCCCACCCGCTCCTATGTTGCAGCTATGTACCATAGCCAGGCCAGACAAGGACCTGGTCACCACTGTGGCCACAGACATGCATGCCCAGCTTGGCTGGACAAAGTCTCTGCCCACTGCTGCACTGGAGCCATGGCTCCACCATAGCAGATGAGCACATGGAGCCCATTCAGGGAATACCATTTGAGTGCCTAGCTCTGGTGGCCAGAGGGGATTGCACTTCTGAACCCCACAGGACATCTACATAAGGCCCCTCCTTTAAGACTGGAAGAGGGAGTTGATTTGCTTAATACAAAGAAACAAACACAGAGTCAGGCAAAATGATCAGGCAGAGGAATATGTTCCAAATGAAAGAACAAGACAAAACCCCAGAAAAAGATCTTAATGAAATGGAGATAAGCAACCTACTTGATAAAGAGTTAAAGTAATGGTCACAAAGATTCTCACCAAACTTGGGAGAAGAATGGATGAGCACAGTAAGAGCCTCAATAAAGAAAGAGAAAATATAAGAAAGTACCAAACAGAAGTTACAGAACAGAAGGATATAATTCCTGAACTAAAAAATACACTATAGGGGTTCAACAACAGAGTAGATGAATCAGAAGAATGGATCCACAAGCTGGAAGACAAAACAATGGAACTCAACCAGATAAAGCAACAAAAAGAAAAAAAAATAAAATAAAAAGGTGAAGATACTTAAGGGACCCTTGGGACAGTATCAAGTAGAATAACATTCACATTATAGGAGTCCCAGAAGGAAAAAAGGGAGAGAAAGGGCCAAAGAACTTATTTCATGAAATAATGGCTGAAAATTTCCCTAATCTGGAGAGGAAAATAGACATCTAGGTTCAGGGAACCCAGAGAGTTTCAAATGAGATGAACCCAAAGAGATCCACACTAAGACACATTATATTCAAACTCATAAAAGTTAAAAATAAAAAGAGAATCTTAAAAGTAACAAGAGAAAAACAACTTGTTACATACAAGGGAAACCCCATAAGGATTTTGGCAGATTTTTCATCAGAAACTTTACAGGCCAGAAGAGAGTGGTATGACATATTCAAAGTGCTGAAAGGAAAAAACTATGAAAATAATTCTCTACACAGCAAAGTTACCATTCAGAATTGAAGGAGAAATTGAGAGTTTTCCAGATAAGCAAAAGCTGAAGGAGTTTGTCACCACTAAACAAGCCTTAGAAGAAATGTTAAAAAACATTCTATGGCATAAATCTTTGAAATATTTTTTGGATCTGTTTCCTAAAGCAAAGAAAATAAAAGCAAAAATAAACAAATGGGACCTAATTAAACTTAAAAGCTTTTGCACAGCAAAGGAAACCATTGACAAAATGAAAAGACAACTTACTGAATGGGAGTAAAGATTTTCAAATGAAATGATTGATAAGGGGTTTATCTCTAAAATGTATAAATGGCTCATACAAGTCGACATCAAAGAAACAAACAACTCAATTAAAAAATGGGCAGAAGAACTGAACAGACAGTTTTCCGAAGAGGAAGTGCAGATGGCCAACAGACACAGGAAAATATGCTCATCATCACTAATCATCAGGGAAATGCAAATCAAACCCACAATGAGATATCACCCCACACCTGTCAGAATCATCAAAAAAATAAAAAAACACAAATAACAAATGTTGGTGTGGATGTGGAGAAAAGGAAACCCTGGTACACTGTTGGTGGGGATGTAGATTGGTATAGCCACTATGGAAAACAGTATGGAGGTTTCTCAAAAGACTAAAAACAGAACTACCATATGACCCAGCACTTTCACTTTAGGGTGTATATTTGAAAAAAGATGAAAATACTAAGTCAAAAATATACATGCACCCCAATGTTCATAGCAGCATTATTTACAGTTGCCAAGATATGGAAGCAACCTAAATGTCCATCAACAGATGAATGAATAAAGAAGATATGGTATACATACACAATGGAATACTACTCAACCATAAAAAAGAATGAAAATTTGCCATTTGCAGCAACATGGATGTACTTGGAGGGCATTATGCTAAGTGAAATAAATCAGACAGAGAAAGACAAATACTTTATGATATCACTTATGTGTGGAATCTAAAAAATACAACACACTACTGAATATAACAAAAAAGAAACAGACTCACAGATATAGAGAACACACTGGTGGTTACCAGTGAGGAGAAGGAAGAGGGGAGGGGCAATATAGGAGTAGGGGATTACGAGGTACCAACTACTATGTATAAAATAAGCTACTAGGATATATTGTACAACATGGGGAATATAGTCAATATTTTATAAGAACTGTAAATGGAGTATAACATTTAAAAATTGTAAATCACTATATTGTACACATGTAACGTATAATATTGTACATCAACTATACTTCAATTTAAAGAAAAAGAAATGTTAAAGAGAATCTCTCTAAACTGAAAAGAAATTGCACAAATTAACAAGAAAACATACAAAAGCAAAATCTCACTGCAAAATGTAAATACATAGTAAAGGTAGTAGAACTATCACTTATAAAGCAAGTATGAAGGTTAAAAGGTAAAAGTATTAAAATTAACTAAAGTTACAATAATTAGTTAGGGAATACATAAAATAAAAAGATGCAAAATGTGACATCAAAAATATAAAATGTGGGGGGGTGGATTAAAAATGTAGTTTTGGGGCTTCCCTGGTGGCGCAGTTGTTGAGAGTCCGCCTGCTGATGCAGGGGACATGGGTTCGTGCCCCGGTCTGGGAGGATCCCCCATGCCGTGGAGCGGCTGGGCCTACACGTCCGGAACCTGTGCTCCGCAGCAGGAGACGCTGCAGCGGTGAGAGGCCCGCGTACCGCAAAAAAAAAAAAAAAAAAAAAAAGTAAAGTTTGGAAGTGTTCAAATTTAAGTTGCTATCAACTCAAAACAAATCATTATACATATAGGGTGTTATATGTGAACCTCACAGTAACCACAAAGCAAAAGCTTATAGTAAATACAAAAAAGAAAATGAGAAAGGAATCTAAACATAATGCTAAAGAAAGTCATCAAATCACAAGGAAAGAAAGAGAAGAAGAAGGAAACAGAGAGAAACTATGAAAACAGCCAGAAAATAATTAACAAAATGGTATTAAGTACATACTATCAATAATTACTTTAAATGTAAATGGAGTAAATTGTGCAATCAACAGACATAGAGTGGTTGAATAGATAAAAAAAAAAAGAAACCAGGGCACATTTATATGCTGCCTACAAGAGACTCACTTCAAAATTTAGAACATACACAGCCTGAAAGTGAAGGACTGAAGAAAGATATTTCATGCAAATGAAAACAAAAAGAAACTGGTATAGCTATACTCATAGTTGACAAAATAGACTTTAAAACAAAGAATGTAATAAAAAAAAAAAGAAGGGCATTACATAATGATAAAGGAGTCAATCCAGGAAGAAGATATAATATTTATAAATGTATATGCACCCAACAGAGGAGCACCAAAATATAAAAAGCAAATGTTAACAGACTTAAGGGAGAAATTAAAAGCAATACAATAATAGTAGGGGACTTTAACAACCCATGTGCATCAATGTATAGAAAATTCAGACAGAACATCAATAAGAAAATATCAGCCTTAAATGACATATTAGCTCTAATAGACTTAACAGATATATATATATATATATATATATATATATATAGAGAGAGAGAGAGAGAGAGAGAGAGAGAGAGAGAGAGAGAGAGAGAGAGAGAGAGAGGATGTTATATCCAAAAACTGCAGAATACACATTTTTTTCAAATGTACATGGAATATTTCCAGTGTAAATCACATGTTACACCACAAAACAAGTCTCAATAAATTCAAAAAGATTGAAATCATATCAAGCATCTTCTCCCACTACAAGGAAGTGCAACTAGAAATTGATTACAAGAAGAAAACTGGAAAAAACCCCACAAAATTAAACAACATGCTACTGAACAACCAATGGGTCATTGATCAAAAAATACCTAGAGACAAGTGAGAACAGAAATAAACATACCAAAATCTAAGGGGTACAGCGATAGCGGTTCTAAGACAGAAGTTCACAGCAATACAGCCTACTTTGAGAAACAAGAAAAACATCAAATAAAATTTAGATTTTCATCTTAAAAAAACTAGAAAAAGAACAAGTGAAGCCCAAACTTAGTAAAAGGGAGGAAATAATAAAGATAAGAGTGGAAATAAATGAAATAGAGACTAAAAATACAATAGAAAAGATCAATGAAGCTAAGAGCAGGTTCTTTGAAAGGATAAACAAAACTGACAAAATTTTAGTTAGACAAGTCAAGGAAAAAGAGTGATGCCTCAAATAAACAGAATTGGTAATGAAAGAGAAGTTACAAATGATACCACAGAAATACAAAAGATCATAAGAGACTATTATCAACAAATATATGACAACAAATTGGGCAACCTAAATGAAATGGATACATTCCTAGAAACTTACAACCTACCAAGGAAATCATGAAGAAATATAAAATCTAAACAGACCAATAACAAATAAGGAGATTGAAGCAGTAATTTAAAAACTCCCAACTAGCTAAAGTCTAGGACCAGACAGTTTCACTGGTGAATTATACCAAACATTCACAAAAGATTTAATAACTGTCCTTCTCAAACTCTTCCAAAAAAATTGAAGAGGCGGGGACACTTCCAAACTCATATTATGAGGACAACATTATCCTGATACCAAAATCAGAAAAGAATACCACAGAAAAGAAAATTATAGGCCAATATCATTGATGAGTATAGATTCAAAAATCCTCAACAAAATATTAGCAAACCAAATTCAACAATATATTAAAATGATCATACACCATGATTAAGTGGAATTTATTTCAGTGATGCAAGGATGGTTCAACATCCACAAATCAATCAATCAGTGAAATACACCACATTAACTAAATGAAGGATGAAAAGCATATGATCATCTCAATAGATGCAAAAAAAGCATGTGACAAAATTTAACATCCATTTATGATAAAAACTTTCAACAAAGTGGGTACAGAGGAAAAGTACCCCAACATAATAAAGACAATATATGAAAATCTCTCAGTTAACATCATACTCAACAGTGAAAACCTGAAAGCTTTTCCTCTAAGATCAAGAAAATGACAAGGATGCCTAATTTTGCCACTTTTATCCAACACAGTATTGGACATAGCCACAGCAATTATGCATCCAAATCAAAAAAGGAAGAAGTAATACTGTCACTATTTGCAGATGACATGATGTTATATAGAGAGAGCCCTAAAGACTGTACCAAAAACAAAACAAAACAAAACAAAACAAAAAAACTCAAAAACTGTTAGAACCAATAAATTACTTTAGTAAAGTTGCAGGACACAAAATCAATATATATAAATCTGTAGTATTTCTACACACTAATGACAAACTTTCAGAAATAAAAATTAAGAAAGCAATCCCATTTATAATTGCATCAAAAATCATAAAATACCTAAGAATAAATTTAACCAAGGAGGTAAAAAACCTATACACAGAAAACTACAAGACATTGATGAAAGAAATTGAAGACAACATAAATAAATGTAAGATAGTCTGTCCTCATGGATCAAAATAAACAATCTTGTTAAAATGTCCGTACGTCCCAAAGCAATATATAGATTCAATACAATTTCTATCAAAATTCCAATGCAATTTTTCACAGAACTAGAACAAATAATTCTAAAATTTATCTGGAATCACAAAACATCCCAAATAGCCAGAGCAATCTTGAGAAAGAACAAAGTTAGAATCACAAAACATCCCAAATAGCCAGAGCAATCTTGAGAAAGAACAAAGCTGGATGTATCAAACTCTCTGATTTCAAACTATACTACAAAGCTATAGTAATTAAACAATATAAAATATAAAAAAAATGCACACAGATAAATGGAACAGAATTGAGAGCCCAGAAATAAACCCATGCATATACAATTAACTTATGACAAAGGAGCCAATAATATATAATGGTGAAAGGACAGTCTCTTCAATAAATGGTGTTGGTAAAACTGGACAACCACATGCTAAAGAATGAAACTAAACCACTTTTTTACACCATACACCAATATTAACTCAAAATGGATTAAAGACTAGAATATAAGACCTGAAACCATAAAATTCCAAGAAGAAAATATAGACAGTAAGCTCTCTTAGCGATATTTTTGTAGATCTGACTCCAAAGGCAAGGGAAACTAAAGCAAAAATAAATGAATGAGACTACACAAAACTAAAAATTTTCTTGCACAGCAAAGGAAAAAATCATGAAAGTGAAAAGTCAACCTACTGAGTGGGTGAAGATATTTGTAAATGATTTCTGACAAGGGGTTAATATCCAAAATATATAAAGAACTCATGTACTCAACAACAAAAATACAAACAATAAAATCCAAAACTGGACAGAGGATCTGAACAGATATTTTTCCAAAGAAAACATACAGATGGAAAACAGACACATGAAAAGATGTTCAACATCACTCATTATTATGGAAATGCAAGTCCATAATGAGGCAACCACAATGAGATATCACCTCACAGCTGTTAGAATGGCTATTATCAAAAATACAAGAAATCCCAAGTGTTGGAGAGGATGTGGAGAAAAGGGAAGACCCTACACCGTGGGAATGTAAATTGATGCACCACTATAGAAAGCAATATGAAGATTCTTTAAAAAAAAAAAGAATAGAACTACCACATAATCTAGCTATTCCACTTCTGAATATTTACCTGAAAAATACAAAAGCAAAACCTATTGGAAAAGATACATGCACTCCTATGATTATTGCAGCATTATTTACAAAAGCCAAAGTAAAGAAACAACCTAAGTGTGAATCGATGGATGAGTGTATAAAGAAGATGTTGTAAACAAACAAACAAATAAATAAATAATCCATGGAACGCTACTAAGCCACAAAAGAGAGTGAAATCACACTGCCATTTGGGTGGGCAAAATGTAGGGGGTCAATTTTATGGTGATGAGTGGTTAACTAGACTTCTGGTGGTAGTCACTTTGTAGTGTTTACAGATGTTGACTTATAATGTTGTACACCTGAAACTTATATACCAATTTTACTTCAATAAAATTGTTTTTTTTTTTTGGTGGTATGCGGGCCTCTCACTGTTGTGGCCTCTCCCATTGTGGAGCACAAGCTCCGGACGTGCAGGCTCAGCGGCCATGGCTCATGGGCCCAGCCGCTCCGCGGCATGTGGGATCTTCCCAGACCGGGGCACAAACCCACGTCCCCTGCATCGGCAGGTGGACTCTCAACTACTGCGCCACCAGGGAAGCCCAATAAAATATTTTTAATTAAAAAAGTGAATATGAAACAAAAAGCAAGAATGTGTCCCCTCAAGCAAAAGACAAAGACAATATATCTAAATTGTGTCTGCCACAGCCAAAATACATTACTTCTCCCAAATGTTCTACTTCTCCCAATGCTATCTTCTCCTTCCCCAAAATGAGTTAAACATGACAAAAAAGAAATGTTGTCATGTTACATATATATATAATTGTTTATCTACATGTGCAAAGAGATGGACATTTTGAGTTCCCTAATGTGTGTGCTCCCATCTGAAGCTGAACAAGGTGAAACTGTGCCTTCTTGTTTCAACTCTCATACTGTAAACAAGTGTGCATTTCATGATCTGCTCAGTATCATGTTTTCACATTTGGGGGCTTTTCCTTAATAATTTTGCTATTTAAAATGACCCCCAAGCACAGTGCTCAAGTGCTGTTTACTGTTCCTAAGTGTAAGAAGGCTGTGATGTGCCTTATAGTGTGTTAGATAAGCTCTGTTTTGTCATGAATTATAGTGCGGTTGGCCATGAATTCAATATTAATGAATAAACAATGTATATTAAATGAGGCGTCTTTAACAGAAACACACTTAAAACAAGATTTGTACTCATCAGATGATGAATATATTGTGACTGCAGGCTCACAGGAACCTAACCCTATGTTTCTCCTGGGAGCGATGGCTCAGAATTGACTAATTCAGTGCTCACAGCAACATAATATTATAGGCTATAACTATTGTAAATAATGAGGACATACAAAGGTACTTTTTTTATAATATATTTAATTTGAAAATATTTTCTTCCAGGCTGTGATTGTCTTTCCATGTTCTTATCAATGTCTTTCAAAGAACAAAATGTCTTCATTTTTATAAAGTCCAATTTACATTTTTTTCTTTTATGGATTATGTTTTTGGTGTCTTATCTAAGAAATCTTTGCCTAACCTAATTTCACTTTCTCCTCTGTTTAGTTTAGAAGTTTAAAAAGTTTTGGTTTTATGCTTAGATCCATGATCAATTTGGAGTAAATTTTTGCATACAGTTCAAGGTATTAATCAAAGTTCACTACATGTGGATATATATTTGCTGAAACAATACTTTTTTGGAAAAGACTATCCTTTCTCCATGGAATTGCCTTTGTAACTTTGTCACACATCATTTGACCATATATATGCAGGTCTATTTTTGGACTCTATTCTATTCCACTAATGTATTTGTCTAACTTAATTCTATCTTGTTTGTTGTAACTTACTAAGTCTTGAAGTCAGGTGATATAAGCACTCCAACATTTTTTTTTTTTTTTTACAAAGGTCATTTTGTTATTCTAGATCCTTTGCCTTTCTATAGGCATTTTAGGATCTGCTTGTCAATTTCTAGGGGGAAAATGCCTACTGGCAGTTTGATTGGAATTGAGTTGAATCTGTAGATCAATTTGTATAGAATTGACATATTAATTATACCCATGTTATCCTATCCATTAACATGGTACATCTCTCTATTTATGTCACCTTTCATTTATCCAGCAATATTTTGTAGTTTTCAGGATAAAATTCTTTCATATCTTTTGTCACATGTACCCCTAAGAATTTCCTGGTTATCATGTCATCTCAAATGATGCTGCATTTTTTGAATATTTTGATATCCAGTTACTCATTGTCTATGTATTAATCTTTTATCCTGGAACTGTGCTAAAATCACTTTTCAATTTTCAATATAAATTAGTGTCAAAGAGGAATTCTAAATGATAATAATATGCAAAAATTCAGAGTGACTACAACGTACACATTGAAGCAGCACAAATGCAGTGTCTTGACAATACACACATTGTCAGAGGATGAGAAAAGACAGTGAGTTTACAAAGAGATTTGTTAACAAAATACAAACAGAAACATACTTTCATATGATGGCTGAATACATGATGAAGTGAGTCATGTGATGATTGAGTGCAACAATTTTGTTTCCAAATTGTGATAGTTCATTAATAGTTATTAATGAACAAATTAACCCAGATTGTATATTCAAGTCAAAATCAATAATATCCACCCTCAGACACTGATTTATTTACATGATAAGCTTTTGTTGTCAATCAAAATCTAGCTCTTGCAAACTTAGAAAGAGAGGAATGTCAGACAAGAGGTAGTAAAATCTCAGAAGGTGATACCTTAAATAGTGCTACCGAGAGACATAAAATCAGACAGAAAAGGACGAATTGGAGAGGGACAGCAAGACAGAGATACAGAAAGACAGAAAAAGTTCTACTCTGACTAATTGATCTTGGGGGGCAAGGGCAGGATCAAAGCTTCCAATGTATTAAGCCTGAAGTAATAATGGTCCCTGAGTTATATACATATTTTACCAGGTCATCTATTATCACATAGTTTCACAGAATCATCACCTATAAGAAGGGAGGAATGTATTTTCCAATCACCTCTGTGAGAGGAAAATATATAATCCCCTACTTTTCAACCTTTATTTGTAGCTTTACTAGCCAAAATAGCATTTGACATGATTTGAGCTTGAGCACTTTACAAGATAGACAAGAGGTGAATACAGTTCTAGGATTTCCCTAGGCAATCTAGATACAAATCATCTAAGTCATTTTTTTGAAGTTAATTAAAAATAAAGAACACAGAAAATCCACAAGATGAAAGACATCACTTAAAATTGGTTAGGGCTACAGAACAATAAAATAAGATGGACTGAATAATTTTCTGTATTTAGGAACATCATTTTTTCGTTATAGACATATACTTTAGTTCTTCCCACTTTTAAAAAGTTCAAGGTTTTGTTTTTAATGTGAATTTTAAACTTGTTTACATGCTTTCTTATTTATTTAATAGAAATCTGATCAATTCTATACATGTAAATAGTTGTCCACTCCAATTTCTTTCCTTCAAATTTAGAATCAGTCTTTATATATTCAGATATTCTTCTTCAGCATGGTAGGTAGGATACAGTTTTATAAACTAAATTAGAACTTCTTGATCCTTGTTGCATACCAAATCTCTAAGTGCCTTTCAAAATATGCTCATGTCCAGGCCTCATTCTTGATCAATTGGTACAAAATATCTGGGGGAAGAGTTTGGACATAAGTATTTTGGAAAAAAATTTTGAGTTGAGTTTTATGTGCAATGATTAATGTAAATCTTCAAGGCCAACACCACCTATATGCATTGTCATCCATGACAAAGTACTTGTTGGCTTATGCATACCCTTATATCTTGGCTTAAATAACAGATATAAGGAAAGTTGCCTCAACAGGTGTCCTATAATGAAATCCGAATACTGCTAGGAAAATAGTAGAACGCAGAGACCTGACATGATAAAAACTGGGAGGATATGTCTGAGAATCTTGAACCCAGGAGTCTCTTTTTTAACCTTGTGGAATACTTTTCCACTTGCTAGAGTAGAACAGCCTCCTTTTTCCTAGAAAATTAGTAAAGACTGCACATGAGTCGAATACCTTACCAAAAGATGCTTGTTATTTTCTTAAACCACCCTAGCTCCCTTCAGAGCTTCCAGGCAATATTTAGCATTACAGCAGAGCAGGAAAATAATTTCCCTGCTAGGGGAAAAAAACAGTTTAGTCAACAAATTATTGCATGTCTTGGTTAATATATATGCAGTCAGAAACTAGGAGGAAATGAGAAGATAATAAGACTGAGTAGTGGAGAGTTTATAGACATGGTAATACTCTTTTATATCTCAGAATTTAACCTGAAGTTGAGCTTAATACAATGTGAGAAAGGCTTCTTCAAGCTTAAAGATGATGGTAATGTGCAGTAAATGACATGAGATGGTAGATCTGCTTTGGCAGAGAATTGAGGAAGGTGTCAGAAGAGTCAAGATGGTGGGTAAATTAAAATAAATGTGTTACACAAGAACAGAAAATCCACCATGGGACTATGATCACCAGAAGGGCCCCAAACGTGTTTCCTTCACTAAGGCAGTAAAGAGTGCACCAGTGGAAGGGGCATAGTCATCGCTGAGAAACCCAGTGCAGCTGTCTTTTCATACTAGGGTTGACAGTTGATGATACTGCCACATTATTGGGTCCTTAATGTGAATAAGGATGATAGATTCTTGGAATAGTTAGAGGCCCAGTGTAAGAGGTATGTAAATATCAGAGGCAACATGGCTATAATTACCATAACAGGAAACAAAGCCAGAATAGTTCTTTGGCTGAAGACTTCTTTGGTATTTACTAATAAAACAACATATTCCTAGATGTGAGATAGATGGGAAGCAGAATACAATATTTCATGATTTGTATAACAAAGAAAAGCAAGAGTTGGCAAGCAAAAGTTTGATGTTATCCAAATAAAATATGAAAACCATTCACCTAGCTTCCAGATCTGAGTCATTTCTCATACTCAGTGCTCATCAATTGAAACGAGTCTAGAGTCTCTTGAGAAAGGATTCTGTAAAGCTGTGGCAAATATAAACAATAGCATGTTCAGTCTTTATTTTCAAAGGGACTGGTAGTAATTGCATGCAGGAGAAGAATACCAAGATCTTTTGAGGTCTACTGAATACAATAGACTGACTGATAGTAAGAGAACTGAAACGTCATTATAGTCTTCAGGTTAGAGTGTGGCTTATGGAGACAGATAATAAATGGAATTCTGACCTTACAATATTACTAATTGGTCTGTGAACCTATACTGTGGAAATTTTTCTGGTTCCTGGATTCAAAATTGGGAGAGATATACTTACTGGATGACATATACCCCAGGTTAGTCCTCAGGTATGGTACTAGAAATGGTCAAAGGGAAGTCCATAAAATTTCCCCTCGCTCAGGAAAAATATTGTCACAAACTATATGGTATCCAGATGGAATTGCAGATATATACTGAAATTCTAAAGATTTATAGGTTTCTGGGGTAGTGATCCCCTTCATTTGCTCTTTCAATACAACTGTACCTCTGCTGCAAAATGAGCTGGACTGAGGAGAATGACAATAGCCCACCATAAACTTGATCATGAGGTAGCTCTAATCACAGCTGTTGAGTGGATATGTCATTTTTTTTTTGGAACAAAACAACACAGTCTCTGATACTTGACATGTGACCAATAATCGGGTGAATGTGCTCTGTTTAAGCCCCATGAACAGCAACAACAAAAATAATCAAAGAAGTTTGCATTTACCTTCACGTGGGAAGGAGAGCAGTATACATTCACTGACCACCACAAACCCGTGTGGGCTTATTTGCTCTTGTGCTCAGTATACTCTCAAAGACATTAATTATCTTGGTATGTTATACCTGTTATTAGACTTTAAAGCACTTAGTTCCTTTAATAAGATTAAAAAATATTTTAATGATTTCTTAGCCCAACTGTTGTCCTTTGAGAATTTACAACATAAAGCATATGTATTTCTACAAAGACAAATGAATAAGAGAGCATAACTATCTTCTAAGCATAACCCTACTCAACATTTCCTCATCATCTTACTCATTACCACCCTAGCCCAAACCACTTTCCTCTCTTCCCCAGATGGATAAAATACCTCCAAATAATCTAAACATTTGAAGTCAAACTTTCAGACAGGTGCCAGAGTGATCTTTGCCAAAGGAAAATTAAAATACAGTATTCGGGACTTCCCTGGTGGTGCGGTGGTTAAGAATCTGCCTGCCAATGCAGGGGACACGGGTTCGAGCCCTGGTCCGGGAAGATCCCACATGTCGCGCGGAGCAACTAAGCCCATGCGTCACAACTACTGAGCCTGCTCTCTAGAGCCTGCGAACCACAAGTACTGAACCCGCAAGCCTAAAGCCCATGCTCCGCAACAAGAGAAGCCACTGCAATGAGAAGCCTGCTTATCGCAAGGAAGAGTAGCCCCGCTTGCCTCAACTAGAGAAAGCCTGCGGGCAGCAACGAAGACACAATGCAGCCAAAATAAAAATAAATAAATAAATAAAATAAAATACAGCATTCATCTACACAAAACCTTCAATCATTCTCCATCCTCCTTAGAATAAAATTTAAATAATTCACCATGGTCCTGATATCCACCTTCACTGAACTCTTCTACTATTTCCTACTTTTCTAACTTATCTCTTACTACTCTCTCCTGATTTAGCCTTCTTTAGCAACGTTCTTAATTCTTTCAAAAATAAACCAAACTTGTTCCAATCTCAGGGGTATTGTGCTTACCGTTCTCCTTGCCTGGAAATTTTTGCCCTAGATTTTTCATGACTTATTCAATTATTTTTTTCAGGCCCCTGTTCATATATCATCTCCACAAATAGACCCTTCCTGACCCTATCTATATTATCCACAACCTTTTCTCTTCATATATTCCATCACTTTTTATGCTCTTACCCTGCTGTTGAAGTAATATTATATTATATATTTGTTTATTTAAAATAAATCTAATCCACCTTCTAGAATATGAGTTCCATGAAGGTATGAAGGTATTGTTTTTTTTTTTTTTTTTGGTAAAATAGCTTTATCCTCTGTCAAAACACAAACCAACACACTTTGGGGGGAGGGGAGGAGAAGGAGGCAACACAGTCTAGCCCCATGGCTCATTTAGAAGAGGACATGAGATTTAAAAGCCTCACCCCACTGCTTGCCCAGCTGAGAAAAAGTCACGACCCTAACACCCACTTATAAATATCTCTTGTTATATTAAAAAAAAAAAAATATTTCCAGGGCCCACCTGGCTCTACTCCTGCACAGAAAGGGTTAACCTTCAAAATTCAATATCAGGGTCCTGGGATGGGGCTGGTAAGGAGAGGCAGATTGGGAAGAAGGGGGGTGCTGAAAAACAGAGAGGGACAAGCCAATGTGTAACTGGGGCCCTCCAAGACCTCCAAAACAGAGAAGGGGGAGGATGCCTGTCAGAGACAGAAACGAGTGCTGTCCCACCGGTTGTCTCACTCCTGTCCCCAGTGTCAAATGCTCTGGAGTGATCTGTCCTTTCAGACACCCCTGTGAGGTCCCAATATCAGGATCCATCCTTCCCCCTCAGTCCCAGCCCATTCAACTCACCACTGAGCTTTTAAGGTCCTAAGAGGGAGCAGCCCACCCACCCCCACCCCCCCGCCAAGTAAGAAACGTGAGGAAAGCTGGAGGTCCTTCCTGGGAGGAGGGTATTCCGGGGGTGAGCCACTTCTGGGGTCCCCCTTCAGTCCCTGACCAGGCGGTAAATGTGGTGCTGGGCCCCCCGCTCACTGGTGGAGACCTCGAAGACATAGGCGGTGCAGAGCAGCAGTTCCTGGGTGTCTCTGTTTGTCACCACCTGGAGGATGGTGAAGTTCTCCAGGACACTGTTCATCATATAGCGCTCAGGCAGCTGCCGCAGCTTGTGCAGAAAATTCACCAGGTACTCACACATGGGTGAGCACAGTAGGCGGTACACGAACCTCCCGTCCTCCAGCTGGGCACGCTCCGTCTCCACCTTCTCCACCACCTGCTTGCCAAAGGAGCAGACCTTGGAGGAACAGGTGAGGGTCATGTGCTCCAGGCTCTCGTACTGGCTGCTCACTCCATAGAAGCCACCACTGCTACCGCCGGCCCCCACCTCCTCGCCACTCGGGCCCCAATTCAGGTTCGCCCAGAACTTGACCAGGAAGAAGGCGTGGGGGGGCCCACGATCATACAGCTCCCGCAGACCACCCTTTTTCTCAGGGAATTTGTCATAGATCTGCCGGACGTCCACACTCTCGAGGGGGGGCGCTCCGGGGCTGGGGCAGTGCTGGCTGATATGTACAAACAGGTGCCTCTGGTAAGAGTCAGCTGCATCCGGAGGTTCCACAAAGGCTGAGAACTCTACCAGCTGCAACCGAGCAGTACCCAGAGCCCGAGCCTGCCAGGCTGGGGGTGATGGGGCAGGTGGGGGCAAAGCAGGAGGTGAGAGGGCTTGGGGGGCCTCGTACCCTGGGAGGTCAGTAGATGGAGGAGTCAGTGACAAGGAGAATGGTGCCTGCGAGAATGGCTTCACATCTGGAACATTCCAGGGGGGCCCAGAACCCCCCGACCAAAACTGGAAAAGCTCTGGGGTCTGAGGACCGGCGGGACCAAGTTTGGCCTGCAGGGAAGGTGCTGAGATGAGCTGGGCTGAGGACATGGTGGCCATTGTCTGGAAAGCCTTGTCCTTGGAAACCTGGTCCACCTTCAGGGCCTTGAGCTTGGACTGGATTTCCCTCGATTTCCTTCGGGCCAAAACCTGGATATGACTAGAGACCTGTTTGCGAGTTCGAGTCTTCCCTGTTCTCAGCTTGATGTAGCGGGCAATCAGTTCATTCCGACCATACATCTTGCCTTCATCGGACAGGATGATTTTCCGCCGGCCACAGGGTGGGTAGATGGCCAGGGCCTCCTGGAAGCTCTGCTCGATGTCTGGACTCCAGACACCCTCTGCGTCTGGGCCCCCATCTCCCCCCGCCCCCTCACTGCCGCCAGTGCCCTCGTCGCTTCCTTCCTCACTTCCTGTCCAGCCACTGCCATCGTCCAGGGGGGCCCCAGCCCGGGGTTCCCCCATCTGGGCCTCCCGGCCTGGGGCTGGGGAGCCCGTATGAAGGTATTGTTGATTTTGCAGTTCATCACTGTATCTCTAGGGCCCAGGGTAATGCCTAGAGCAAAGTAGGTGCTCAATAAACATTTTTTTGAATAAATAAAATAATTAAGGTTATTCTGTAACAAAGTGAACAAAGTAGACTTAAAAACTTACATAGGCTCATATTCAACATAAACTTAGACAAAAATAAACATGATCCATTTATGTTTCACATGATATTTTGTTCTTGTCTACAAAAAACCCTTTGTCTAGTATGAAGATTAGGATTTCAAGATGGAAGTTACCCCTTTCCCTTCTGAGTTCCTTGTTGAGGAGGAAAAATACAAGAATTATTGATGTAACTTGGACCAAAGCATGAGTCATTAAAGACTTGAATGAGCATTCTAAAATCTCTAACCTAAGACTCTGAGAAAAACTACATTGGAGAATATGGCTTGGTTAAGAGGCTAAGGTGGAGTTCTCATACCTACAGCTCTGACTCTATGTGTTGAGACCCACATTCCTAGGTGTGCTTTTTGTTTTGTTATTTATTTATTTGGCTGTGCCGGGTCTTAGTTGCGGCACCTGGGATCTTCATTGCCGCATGTAGGATCTTTAGTTGCATCGTGTGGGATCTTTAGTTGCGGCATGCAGGCTCTTAGTTGCAGCATGCGGAATCTAGTTCTCTGACCAGGGATCAAACCCAGGCCTCCTGCATTGGGAGCGTGGAGTCTTAACCCCTGGACCACCAGGGAAGTCCCCCTAACTGTTTTTAAATGATGATTGTATTGGTAGAGCAAAGTTGATACACACACCTCACATACACAATAACCAGCGTATTGAAGGAGACTGTCGGTTTCTGCCAAAGTAAGCCATGTCAATTTCAAACATTTCATTCTCTCTTCAAACATGTAACATACCCCAACTCCAAACTTACTTTCAGAAGATGACTTCACTTCCTAATTTATAAAGAAATAGAATCCATATGACAGAAACTCTCTCAAAATCTTTTACCAGATCTGTAACTTCTCCCATATCTATATACATTTTCTACACCTACTTCCTTCTTAAAGTAGACAAGGTGTTCCTTCTCAAGTAAATGACTCAGGTTGTGATTTGACTCTCTCTTCATTTGGTTTCCCAAAGAGACATACTTCACCATTTAACTGGTCTGTGTTTTATATAATATTTTCAGTCATTTCTGCTAGATCTTTCCCAAATTCAATATGTTCAATTCTATTCAATATTTTAAAAAATAAATAAACTATTTTACTCACATATTCCTTCTTACAAACTCCATTCCATCTTTTTTTCCCCCCCCTTAACAGTCAAGCTCCTAAACAATTAATTTTATTCACTGTCTCTATTTCCTTCTCCTTATTCCTCCACATACTCTAATCTGGTTTAAACCCCTTTCCCTCCATCAAAGGAGATCTTGTTAAAGGAACTGAACCCTATAGACTTATGTCAGTCCTAAATATCAGAAAACTCACCACTGGTTTTCCTCTCTCTTCTGCTTACAGCAGCCATCTTTTATTTTTCTTCTATAATACCAGTTCTCTTGATTTTTCTCCATTCTGGATCTTTCTTCTTCATTTTCTTTTCAGGCTCATCTTTCTCTACCAAATCAATAAATATTGCAGCTTCTCAGGTCTCAGTCCTAGGCCATCATCTCATGCTCCAGTCTTTCTCCCATATGATTTCAGTCACCCTCATGATTTCAATTGTCCTGTTTAATGATAACTCCAAAATGTATACCTCTAGCACAGATTTGTTCTCTAAGTTCCATATACCTATATCCAGCTGCTTATTCAACACCTCCACTGTGGTAAGATGCTTAACTAAACATGTTCAAAACCAAAGCCATAACATTTTTACCCCCAAAATCAAATCCACTACTACAGTTTTCTTTCAGTAAATCACCATAACTACTATTCAGCAAGCCAAATATCTAGCAGCGCATCTCAGTCTATCTCATTCCCCGTAGAAGTCTGGTCAATTTTACCTCCAAATTACTCTCAAATCTGTACTCATCTATTTCCACTGCTCTTACCCTAATTGAAGTCACCCACACATCTCTCACCCAGAAAACTGCAGAAACCTCTTAACTCACCTCCCCACATCCACTTTTGCCTCCTTTCAATTTGTTTTTCATGTTGCACCCAAACGATCTTTTCAAAATAAAAACTTAACCATGTTTCTCATTACTAAAACCTGTTTTCAAAGACTTCCTCTTATTCTTAGGGTAAAAATCAAAGTACTTAACATCCCCTCTACCTACTTCTCTAACTTCATCTTGTGCTTATAAGCCCCTTGCCGTTTATGTTTCAAAACCTCGGGCTTTCCACTTTTCAAGTGCACCATTATCCCTGTTGTTTCACAGATATCTCCTCCCACTTCACCTAGTCAGCTTCAACTCATCCTTTCTACCTTATATCACTTGTCCCTTCTCAGGAAAGCCTACTCTGGTACTAGCACCTTATATCAGACATAGTATATGGTAAGCACTCAATAGATATTTGTTGCATAAATATATAAATAATACATAGACATACCAGATAACAGGAAACAAAACTATCTGCCAAACCTGAGGCAGAAATGAAAGAAAAAAAGCAAGGTGACATTTCCTGAAAACGCTTAGGTACAAGGATCCCACCATTAACACAGTAGTCCAATAAAAGTCAATCTCGGACCAATCACATACTGCTCTCTCAGAGAGGATTAAGTATGAGCTTGGAGCTAAATTTTTGCAGTTTCCTTCTTTTTTAGGATGAGATAAATTTTTGAGTGGAATGCACATTCTTCTCTTTAATAATAACCATTATGATGACAATGCTCATCTGTTAGGGTGTTCTTGCCTGAAAGTTACCCCCAAAACCCAACTAAAATAGTCTAAAATGTAGAAATAATTATTTCACAAAGCAAAAATTAGGGAATTTTCACAGTTAATATAGTGGTTTTGAAATATCATCGAGCCCTGGAATTGTTCTGTCTTTCATTTGGTCCTATTCAGGGAGTTAGCTTTTTGCCTCATGAGATGGCACCAGGAAAAACAAGACATATATATTTATACAATAATATTAAAGGTTGAAAAAAGAAAACTCTTGCTTTTTGCTCTTACTTAAGCAGCAAGAAAGAACTTTTCAAGAAATCCCTCCACCACTCAGCAGACAACCCCCTCAGGCTTACTGATCAAAATCATGTCACGAGTCCATTGCTGAACCAATCTCCAGAGAGAGAACAGGATCATTACAATTGGCTAGGACTAATAGAGCTTCACTCCTAGGGCTGGAGAAAGGTCCTGAAGCACATGGCCTGCTGTCAACTGAGCAAAATGAACACTCTCTTATCCAGGAAGGGGGAGATTGACAGCGAACTCTGCCTGCGCCCCGCTGTCATTTAGTGAGGAACCCCTATGGACCCGTTATTCTATTGCATTTAATGTGCATCTTTTATAATCCTAACAATAACCCAACAAGACTGGTATGATTTTTACAGATGAAGATATTGAGACTTAAATGTTGAGCTCTAGTACACTAGGTTATATAATTAATGATGTGGGCAAGATTTAAATGCAGGCCTGACTGACTTACAAATCTGTTGTAAGGAGCAGCACGATGATGATTACTCACATGTCTGCTGAAAGCATATTATCTACACATCGAGATTCCAATAATAAAATTCTACTTCCTGTTCACTAAAATATTCAATTTCAAATACTCCATGTTTACTATTCAATAATCAATGTCTCCTAAAGTTTCTGACACAAAGATAGGTGCTCATAAATATATGTTAAATTTTTATATTAGACATATAACACTAGGTTGTTTACTTTAAAACTTAGGCAAATTACTTAATCTCTCTGTGTCTTAGTGTCCTTATCTATAAAAAGGTTTAATAATAGTAGCTTCCAGTTCATAGGTTTATTGTGAAAAATAAAGGAGCCTGAGTACAGAGTAAGCGCTCAATATGCATTAACTAATATCATTCCCAATTCAAAACTGATGCCTAATCAGTATTAACAATATTAGGCAATAGAAAAAAACAAAACAAAATAAAACCAGGATTACCTCTTTTTTTTTTTTACTTTGATGACTTTTCAAATGTGTTCTTTGAGATATGTAACCAATTTTATTTATAACAACCTTTTATAGGTTTAATATAATAGTGATATTTAAATGGCCCATAGTCTTTTTCCAGGTTTATTGAGATATTATTGACACATAGTGTAAGTAAATTTAAGATGTGAAATGTGATTTGATGCATGTATATATGGCAAAATGATTACCACAATAACGTTAACACCTCTATCTCCTCACATAATTACCATTTTGTGTGTGCGTATGTATGTGTGTAGTGATAACATTTAAGTTCTACTCTCTTAAGTTTCAAGTATATAATACAGTACTGTTAATTATAGTCACCATGTTGTAATTAGATCCCCAGAAATAACTGGAAGTTTGTACCGTTCCACCAACATCTTTCCATTTCCACCCCACACCAAGCCCCTAGCAACCACTATTCTACCCCCATTTATTTGTGATTTCTGCTTTTTATATTATGCATATAAGTGATATCATACAGTATTTGTCTTTCTCTGTCTTATTTCAGTTCCCATAATACCCTCAAGGTCGATCCGTGATGTCACAAAAGGCAGGACTTCCTTCTTTTTGATGGCTGAATGATATTCACATTTTCTCTATCCTTTTAGATGACATGTAGGTAGTTTCCCTATCTTGGCTATTGTGAATAATGTTGCACTGAACATGGGGTTGAAGACATCTCTTCAAGATAGTGTTTTCATTTCCTTCAGCTATATGCTCAGAAGTGGACTTGGTGGACTATATGGCAGGAGTCAGCCTGGTGCTGGGCAGCCAGCTCTGGGGCTCAGGGTAATGTCTGGCACTCACTTCACTCTTCTTCTCTGGATGGTATCTCTCTCCTTGCTGGCTGCTGGGGCTTGGGAGAGAGGTAACGTGAGTCATGTGAATCTGTCTTTCCTACCATCTTCATTGTATCCTTTCATATTTCTGTGCTTCACCCAGGTGCTGTAATCCCTTGCCTGGAATTCTTGGCTCTTGTGAAGGTATTTTCTTGAGCAGATAGTTACTCAAACTGATGTTTCTGGCAGGGGAGAGGGGAACTTTGGAGGGATGGGGACAAGTAAATGAGTGGTAGAAATTCCTACCCCACCAGTTTTTAGCACACACTTTTAAATAGTCCTCGTTTTGAAGGCTGAGAACTAAGGTAGCAGCTAGAACACAAGCAACACAAGTCCTCTCCCTGGGATCTGACCTCCGAAGCCCAAGACTCAGCTCCCAGCCCCTCCCGCCCTGGCAGGTGAGCAGACAAGCCTCAGGCTGGTGAGTGCTGGTCAGCACCGATTCTCTGTGTGGGAATCTCTCTGCTTCGCCCTCCGCACCCCTGTTGCTGTGTTGTCCTCTGTGGCTCCATGGCTTACCCCCCGCCACCCTTGTCTCCACCAGTGAAGGGGCTTCCTAGTGTGTGGAAACTTTTCCTCCTTAAAAGCTCCCTTCCAGAGGTGCAGGTCCTGTTGCTGTTCTTTTGTCTCTGTTTATTCTTTTTTCTTATGCCCTACCCATGTACATGGGGAGTTTCTTGCCTTTTGGGAAGTCTGAGGTCTTCTGCCAGTGTTCAGTAGGTGTTGTGTAGGAGTTGTTCCACATATAGATGTATTTCTGATGTATTTGTGGGAAGGTGATCTCCACGTCTTACTTATCTGCCATCTTGAAAGTCTCTCTCATATATACAGTTTTATTTATTTTCAATTACCTTTGAACTCAATAGGGGAATATGTTCATCTTCTCACTGAGCACTGCTCACATAGTTGCTTGATACAATAATGCTCAACAGTATTTAGTTGATTAAAAAAAATTACAAATACTGTGACCAGCTGCCCTTTTGATGTAGAGGACTGCACACTGTGCTGATCCTTTCGCTAGTTCCATGACTAGCTCTTTTCAAGTCATGTACAGGTAGTCATTTTCTCTTTCAGAGCAAGGATAACTGTTTAAGCATTGCTTTTATCTTGAGAAAGAAGAGTTCACATTTCAAGAGGATGTCTTTACCTAACTTTGATTATTTATTTGGGTAAATTAATTCAAGATATACTACATTAGGTAAAGTTTCTGACATTTCAAAATATGTCATTGGTCCAGTGAATCAAGTCAGGGTCTCTGTGACAGGATGAGTACATATGATTGTAATATTATCTCAACTGTCCCTTACTCATCTGTATATGTATTTTTTGTCTCTATTATTTCAAAGCTCATTTCTCTATAATTTCTTATCCACTCCTGTCCCTAATTTGCTGACCTTTGCTGACGTTTTTGTTTTTCCCTCCCATCCATATTTGTCTATGATCTATCTTCTCTCTTCCATTGTTTTAGATTTCATGCATCATTAGATCCAGGGATTCAAACCTTGTCATCAGAAATTTGTCTTTTTTTTTTTCCACATCTGTTAGATTTCCCTCCATGTCAGATTGCTAAATTTAGCTCACATCAGCCCTCTCTTTTATGGACAGATCTGACATTAAAATGTTTTTCTATCACTTATTTTGAACACGAGCAATTATGTCCCACAAACTATTAACTCTGCTGCTGCTGCTCTTGCTAGTATATCTTTTATAAACAATTCATGAGCCACTTTTACCATTTATTATCTACTATGTGTTCGGTATTTTGTTATTATTTTATTTTTTTAAATTTAAACTATTATTGATTTTTCTTTACAACCCACAGGTGTTATTATCACTGCTTTGCAAATAACTGAATTGAGACTCTCCCAAATTCTCACAATTTTCACTAGTCAGGACTCTTTCTATTGCCAGTGAGAGAAATCCAACTCAAATTAGCTTAAACAATGTTTTTCTTTGTTTGTTTGTTTTTGCGGTACGTGGGCCTCTCACTGTTGTGGCCTCTCCCGTTGCGGAGCACAGGCTCCGGACGCGCAGGCTCAGCGGCCCATGGCTCACGGGCCCAGCTGCTCCGCAGCATGTGGTATCTTCCCGGACCGGGGCACGAACCCGTGTCCCCTGCATCGGCAGGCGGACTCTCAACCACTGTGCCACCAGGGAAGCCCTAAACAATGGTTTCGATTGTCGCACATTCTTGGAAAGTTGTGAGCATCATTAGATCCAGGTATTCAAACCTTGTCATCAGAAATTTGTCCTTTTTTTCACATCTTTTATATTTCTCTCCATGTCGGATTTATTTTCCAGCATCTACTTCCATGCAATAACAAAAGGGGCTGCTGGTGGCTCCAAGCTTAGATTTTACTTGTAAGAGATCCCAGAGAGTACATGTACTGGATAGCTCCAGAAAAAGCCCTGGGAATTAGTCTGAATTGACTTAATTTGGACTCCATGCCAATCCATGAACAAACCATTGTGGCCAGGGTGATTGGGTTCTCTGAGTGACCCATCCTGTGTTTGTTGCTACCCTTGGAGCTGGAAGGTGAAGCAATTCTCCTGAGCCACTTAGACTATGATTAAGGATGGGAGCTTCTCCAGAATATGCTGGGAAGAAAGAAAGCACATGTCTACTGCAAAACTATAGACAGATGAGTCAGAATTTCAACCTAGGTTTGTGTGAATTAGAACATCAATGCGAAAATGTTGTTATCCATTCAGTCAACAAACATTTAGGCACTTTTCAAAGCTGTATAATGCAGTGATGAGCAAGAAAGATGATGTGCTTGCCCTAGACCAAGGCAGAAAATAAAATACTCAAAAGTAAAGGCATAATATAATTTCAGATAGCGGTAAGTTCTATAAAGAAAACAAAAACATATTAGGGAGTTAAAGAGTGACTGAGCTGACTGAGTGAGTGGTTCACTTAGCTAGTGAGGTTGGGGAGATGACATTTGTGCAGGGACTGAATGAAGGGAAGTTGGGTGCTATACGAAGATCCCAAGGAAGAACATTCCTATAAGATAGCAGGGGCCTAGGGAGATGATTTATATGGTTTGAATTCTCTTTTCACTTAATTTCTCTCCTTCCTTCCTTCTTAGGTGTCATATATCTAGCATTCTATCCATTGCCTTTATAAGTAAATTTGGACTGGTTACTACATGGATTCTTAATTTTTGTTCCTGGAAATAGTCACTGTAATGGTGATTAAATGAACAACATTGAATTTTGTAGTCATACTAGACTTCAGAGCTGTACTACCACCTCTATATCCATTGTTAACTCAATTCTTTTTTGTCAACCTGACAGTTGTTTTTTACTTCCAGTGCTTCTATTTTCCCCTGACACTTGTTTTGCTTGTCTCCTTGGCTGCTTGCCATTTGCTTAATTTTCTTATTTCTTCTCTCTCCTAAATCTTTTTCTGTTGCTTGGTCCAGACAGCTTAGATTTTGCACAAATTGGCTTGGTTGGTGTAGTCATTACTAACTATTTAGATAATATCCTTTCATTCTATGTAACACATCTACCAATCATTGCACATTCTGTGTACTTTTCAGGTCTTCTGTTCCTAACAATTTTGTTGTTACTCTTTTTTCTTCTCCTAGAAGTACTTACCCCCTACCTGATGGGCTGCCATTCTGAAAGCTTGAGGCTGCACGATAGCTGATCTATCAGAGTCATTATTCTATTTTGTTTTCTTCTTGCTGTTTGTAGCCTGCATCCACACTCAAGCATAATAACCAGGATCCTTGCTATTTGCCAAATCCTTTAAATTTAATCTTGGCATCATCCATGTTTTCTTCTTACTACTTTCAGCCTGATAGACCTAATTCAGACTCTCACAATCTCATACCTGAACTAATGTAGCAACTTTCACCTGGTCACCTCTAACTTTATCCTCCCTTGTCTATCATTTACATTTCTACCAATATTATTCCTAAAATACTACTTTTGTAGTATCATCCTTGTGATCAAAATCTTTCAAAATTGAATTGCCGAATAGATGAACTACCAACTCTTTAGCCTCACATTCAGCATAGTTCATAGTAGGCTATGAATCTACCTTTTCTGACACTAATCCTGCATCCTCTCTAGGATATCTGCTCTCTAGGCAAACTAATCCAGCACTGTCTCTGAATGTATATTGAACAGTCTTGACCTCACACTTCTGTTTGTAAACTTGACTCCTCCCCCTTACTTCCAAAAGTTTCCCTGTTTTTCTTTGCATCTGTAAGACAATCAATTTTTTTAAAAATCCACTTTATAATCCCTATCTATTTTGGAGTCCTCTGTAACAATCCAAGTTGGAAGTTATCATTTCTTCCCAACTTCCATTCATTAATATATGAAACTCTTCTATCTGATATTAGTTTTTCATATCTGAAGAATATCTCTGCCAATTTGCTTCATTTTTCACCATTCTTGCATTTCTTTCTGTCCTTCTTAGTGCCTGCCTAGTGTTCTCCTCAAAATATGAATACTGACATTTTTTCTTTTTATTATATCATTGTGATAATGTGGAAGACCAGGCAGGAGGGCTAAGCTTAGCTATAGATATCCATATCTATGTAGATGTCATCATATACATTCATCCATATCTCTATAAATATCTATGTAAAAAAGAAATTACTTCAAATGAGTAAGAATGCCGATAGCTATGAAATCTGTCTTTTCAGGAACTTTCCTTGACTCTTTACTGATAACACTACATTTTGAGATGATAGAAAAGATCTCCAGCCCTGAGATTCTTTTCCATTTTAGTTCTAATAATGCTTGGATTTGTTGATCTTTACAGCCTACTTTTAACTATATTAAGATATTTACAGCTGGTGGTATGCTCTGATGATCACCATGATTAATTGTTGTTTTGCTTCATGATTTCTATATAATATTATATTTCTGTACTATTTGATTATTGTACCATGTATGTTTTCTAAAAAGCGTGTTATTGTTCAAATAAAAATTGTACTGTGGAGTTAGGTATATCATGTTAATTCATTTTATGCTCAGTTTTTCCCACTTGGTTATATCCTGCTGGGAGTGTTGGGGCAAGGGTTGCAGAGGGAGAGCTTAGGTGTGCAGAGATCTTTTCCCTTACACATGACCTTCCCTTTTCTCAAATTTCACCTTTTCCCTTTTAAAATTGCATGTTATTTTTCATGTGTCAAAATATACGTACGTGATCCTAGGTTGAGCTCTGGCCTTTGGAGTCTGAATGTCATGGGATTAATATTTCCAACTGCCAGTTACTAGCTGTTCCATCTTGGGAAAGTAGCTTGATATCTCTGTGCCTATGTTTCCTTGTTTGCAATATGGAGGTTTAAGACTTCAGGATTTTAATTGTGAGCATTAAGCAAGATAATTTTTGTAAAGCAATTAGCATGGCCTGGTCACAGAAAAAATTCAATAAACTTTAGCCAATAATGTTAACTTACTCCTAACCTAGACAACTTTAGGTAAATTATTGTATTTGTTTCACCAAAATGAAAACCAAAGAAGAAGTCTTAAAATTACTGATATTTACAATATGAGGAAGATGTCAAATTTCCATTCCAGAGCACTACGGAAATAGAGGAGTTGCTTACATTCCTGAAGCTAATTTAAGTACAAGTTTCTTAGACTCTGTGAAACGGGCCTAGCGTTCTCTTAGGGTTCTTTCTAGTCCTTAAAAAAGAGAAAAAAAATTAGAATTAAAAAATTATTAAAGTGAGCATAAATGAGTACATAAGCTATCTTTAATACTATTCAAAATATACATTTTAATATAATTTTTTTAACACCTTAGAGTAAACATTCTACTACTTTAATACTACATTTCAAATGTACAAGGCTTACCAAGCTTGAGGCAGGAGATAGATGGATTCCAGGTTAGACATTTACAACGGGCCTTCTTTTTATATTTCATGGGGCAGGAAAAAGTGGGCTTCAGGCTGGACACTTACAACTAGCCCCCTGTTCGCATTTCCTGAGACAGGAGAGAGGTGGGCTTCATGTTAGGCATTTAAATCAGCCTCCTGTTTACTCTCTGAAATGGAAGCAATGACAGAGATGGGGTAAATAGCCAAGCTTTGTCTCTTGTGGATGTTTTAAGATAACAGTCATGGCAAGAACAAAGAGGGGCAAAACTTTGTTTGAATAAAGGATCAAGGCATCTCCGCCCACCCCCTGCCCCCTTCTGGGGGCACCGGAGACACTATGCATGTGCAAAACGGCTCCTTGAGGGTCAAAAGTCAGGGGACAACGCCAGACCATAATGAGTCTTGCTTCTCCCAGATGCCTTCATAGTGGGATCCATCTTTTTTTTTTTAACATCTTTTTTGGAATATAATTGCTTTACAATGGTGTGTTAGTTTCTGCTTTATAACAAAGTGAATCAGTTATACATATACATATGTTCCCATATCTCTTCCCTCTTCTGTCTCCCTCCCTCCCTCCCACCCTCCCTATCCATATTGACTGAGAGGTGTGTGCGCACCTATAAGGAGGGTCCTGAGACTAATTAGCCAGGAGGGTCAAAGCAAGATGATTGGCGATAAGGGAAACAAAGACCCGGAAAACTGCCCCCCTTATAAAGGATTTAAACTTCCCAACGGCGCGACTCTCTGAGTTCTCCCATGCGTCTTTCTGCATGTACTTTGCTTTTCCAATAAACTTTACTTTTCTCTTTATCCTCTGCCTCCTCGCCTGAATTCATTCCTGACAAGGCAAGAACTAGGGACCCAGGCGCTAACAGCTGGTATCTGTGGTCTAGCAGTTAGGACTCCCGGCCTGGGAACTAAGATCTTGCTTCCAGCTACTGCTTGCTGCTGCTTGCTGCAGGCTGCCGCTTACTGCTGTGTGCGTGCGAAATCAAGCTGACAAAATGTCTAAAGTTTTCTAAGCTTAGTATTAAAAGTACTGGAATTATTCTTTAAAATGCCTTATATGTACATATGTAATATGAATATATATATATGTGTGTGTGTGTATGTAGAGAGATCTGGTAATGATAATTTTATTGCTAATTACTTAATAGTATTTGATAATATTTCATTCATACATATTTCAAAGGTGTATAAATTGTATACATTTTCTTTTAACCTTCCTAAATACTATAACTCATAAGCCATTAAAATAAAAATCATAGTAAGAGACTTTTTAATTATAACTTAAACATATTGTTATTTTCCCAATATTTCTTTCTGAAAACAAAGTATTGGCAATAACAGTAGGTGTCGCTATAGCAAAAGAAACCAGCCATTTAGAATGACAAAATTTTTTTGTTTTCCTCTAGGAAACATTACAACATTCTTAGAGAAATTGTATAAGTTCCATCTTCTTAATATTCAATGTCTAAAAAAAATGAATCATCTGATTACATATTTTCTCACAAAAGTTTATCAATTACTTAAATAATATATCTATTTATAAAATGAAAATAAAAATACCCACCTTGTAAAATTGATGGTGAACATGAACTAAGGTAATATATGCATTCATTCATTTGTTTATTAAACACATTTAGTTGAGCACCTACTGTGCACTAAGCATGATAGTTACAAGACAATGTCTTTGCCCTGTTGGTGCTTGCAATCTAGCAGATTTATACAGATTTCTACACATTGTGAAATTTAAATTATTATTCATGAGTAAGAAGTGTAAATATTATTGAGTCCTTATGCTTAACAGATTGTGATGAAGCTATTTTAATCTTCTCTTTAGGAGAAATAATAGTACGTATTATCAGCTATTTCCTACCTCGCATCTATTTACTTTTCTGGTAATAGCTCCCTGATAATTCTCCAGGATATCATTCCCTTTCGCTTTCAGCTCATGTAGTTTGAATGACATTCATTCCTCTCCAGCCTCCAAAGGCAAGCCTGAGACTCAGATCTGGTCAATGAAGGTTTTATATCCTTGTGTCTACAGTGTCATCTCATACTAGACCCTCCATGATCCATCTCCTGCTTTTCACTTGGATCTAATCTCGTCACCACCTGCTTCACACTCCACCTGTACACACCTTGGTGTTTTTTGTCTCTGAATTTTTGCATATATTGATCTCTTTTCTTAGATGTCTCTTCTGCCTCTTCCTTTGTCAATTCTATCCATCCTTGAACACCTAGCTAGGCAGCTCTCCTCTAAAAGTCTTTCCTTGACCCCAGTTGGGTAAAGTGCCCCGTCTGAAAGCTTTCTCAATCTCTAGGCAGTTCTCTATATGAAATTAATTATGCATTGTTTTCATAGCATTCTATTTGTCTCTATTCTTCACTTAGATAGTATACTTTTGGATGTCTAATTTGACTCCTCTATGAGTTTCTAGCACCTCAACTGATGGCTGGGATCCTCTGCTTGATATAGGCTTTGTTGACTGAAAGCAGTTAAGACGACTGTGGCATAAGCCTGTCTTTCTGTAACAGGCCTCTTTTGAATCGCATAGTCCTGAAGAAGAGTAGTTCGAATGGCTCTGTGCTGAGTCATTCCAATGCCCCACACTTTGTGTCTCTGAGAGGAGAATTGTATTCATTGGTTTCCTCAAGTTCACCTTAGAAAATGATACTCAGACTTCATTCAATGAGTATTTATTGAGCTATGAAGCGCCCTCAGATCATGCAAGCTCGCTGTGTTCTTTTTTCTCCTCTAAACTCCTACAGCATTTATAGCCTAAGCTATTAGTTTGGCAATTAATTATATACTATCTTGTGGCATTCCATTTTTATGATGTATTTTTATGTCGTGTTTAGTCTATTACTTAATATTTTACATGCTTACATATAAGTAGGGACATTTATTCATTAACATATTTATTATTTATTCATTATGTTTTTTGAGAATTTATTATAATTCATACCATTTTGTTTTGCATAGCATATCTGTTGGAGTTCTGTTTATGCTAATAGAAACTGGTGAATTTAAAGACAAAAACAACTTACTGGAAGGCTATCAGGGAATGCATTGTATAGAAGGGTAGAATGGTGAACCAGGCTTGGAACAGAAGAGGAGCAACCCCAGAAGTTGTCAGTGGCAAGAGATTACAGAAGAGTGCTGCACAGGAATCTTTGCTGATAAGAATGAACTCCCATCCACTCTCACCTTGATCAAGACTCAGTGCTTTGGGATAAATGGCCAAATTCAGGCCATGGGATCACACCCTAGCTGTCCTAGAATCATGAGCAGGAGGAACTGAAGAAAAGAGCTTCCAGGGATTCCTTGGGCTTCTAGCAGCTATCAGGATTTATCAAGGCAGTTGGGGAACTCTCAGGAAAAGAATGCATCTTGGGTAGTTAAAAAAATGATAAGTACTAGCACTGATAATTAGTTGTTCACACAAACTTGCTATCAAATCTCAGCATTGACAGTGACTAACTTTGTGGTCTTACACAAGTTTCTTCATCTCTATAGGTGCCCATTTTTTTCCTCTATAAAATGAGGATACTAATATTTATTTTTACGTGGTGGTTTTAAGGATTAAATTAATGTGTCATATGAAAGATATCTATTATAGTGTCTGTGACATAGTAGGTGCTCAATAAATGATAGCTATTATCGACTTATATATGTGCTTATATTATGAGGTTACTCTATAAAGATGAGGCAAAGAAGTAGCAATTATCTCTGCCCTTGAACAGTTTGTAGTTTAATCTGAGAGGAAAACACACAGGCAATTTAACCCTCACAACTACCTTTTGCATTAGGCAGAGGCATTTATCATTCCTATTTTTCATATGAACAATCAGTGACTCAGAGAAGTTTAGCAACTTGACAATGGTCAAATAGTTCTTAAGTAGCAGAGCTGAGGCTGTGGCCAAGTTTTCCTGAATCCAATGCCTTTTACATTTGGAAAAATAAGTATAGCTTAGTGAAGGATAGAGTTACTCAATTCAATTCCTATAAGAAAATTTTAGTGAATACCTACTATGACAGTCTGATACACTAGATACTGTGGGGGGATATATAGTTAATACATAGTCCCTGGTCTCAAGAAGCTTACAATCTAAGGAGAAAAATAGATAGGTATACAACTTAGAGAAGTTCAACATAATATATAATACAACTTGCGTTTTTCATTTACTTACTTTAATAAACATTTATTGAATGTGTCATGCTCTGTATTAAGTATGGAGTTTTCAGTGGTAAACAAAAAAATAAGCAACCTGTCTTCAAAGGCCTTACATTTTGTTGGAAGGAAACCAGAAACACAAAGTATATATACATACATATATATAGCTAAAACAGATAATTTTAGCTATAGATAGCAATGCATGTTAGAAAGAAAATGTAGAGTTTTGTGATACCTAGTTGGTGTTGGTTACTTTCCTGAAGGCTTTCTGAAGGCCTGAAGAAGTCAGTCATGTTAAGATATTTGGAAAAAGTATTCCAGGTGGAGGGAATGGCAAGTGCAAAGGCAACGAGGTGGGGATGAACTTGGAGTTTTAAAGAATAAAAATGAGACTGTGTGGCAGGGACATAGAGAGATGGGGAAACAAAGCAGGGCAACATGAAATCTGGACACACAGGTAGGAGCCAAAAATGCAAAGCCTTATACATTGTGGTTAGAAGTGTCTAATTAATTACTTTGAGTTTAGTGGAAGCCCGTAAAAATTTAAGTGGGGAAGTGATACTCTTTGACTTAAAAAAATATTACACTGGCTGCTGTGATGAACTATAGTGTTTGTTCACCTGGACACTAAGGAGAGAAAGAGGGATATTACTTTGAAAAAGTCAGGGAAAGCATTGAGAAGGAGGGGGTGTGCTGAACATTGAGATAGGCTGGTTAGGTATTCCAAGAAAAGAGATTACCTTCATCAAAGGAAGAAAGTTTAGGAAGTGTGAAGCATGTTTGGGCCAAAGTGAGTTTTCCAGTGTGGCTGACATGTGGGGAGGATGGAATGAGATGGGACCAGAGAGGAGGGTGGGTGCTAGGCTATGTCTTGACTACATTCTGTAGGCAGCTGGAAACTATTCTGTATTTTAGAAAGATAATGCTGGAGACTGTGTGAAGTTTATTAGAGGAGTCAAGAAGACCACTGATGAGGTTTCTACAATAGGTCATCTGAGAGATAGCAAGGGCCAAGCATGAAAATGGAAAGGAGGAGACAAGTAAGAGCTATTGACTCAAAGACACAGCACTTGATGATAAACTGAGTTAAAGTAATAAAGAGGAGGGGGAATCTGAAGACATCAGCAAAGCAAGTTGAGGATGCCCTTTTCTGTGAGAGGAAGGTTGGAGGATAGGGTAGAGATTTCAGTTGTGAACAAGTTGAGTGTAAGGTTTTGGCAGGACTTCCACATGACTGCTTGAGAGACAGCTGGAAAAGCAGGGCTGGAACTCAGGAAACTTGGCCTTTGAGAGCACACCTATTCCAACTAATTTCTTATAATCTGTGAAAAATTTTGTGAATTTTTAGATATTTGCTATTTTCAAGATGACAGAAGTTTCACAAGTTTTTGTCAGAACCAACTGGAAGTTTTTACCAAAGGAAAAGGTTTGTTTCTTCAAAAAAACCCAGAACATTCAGTAAAGAGAAAGCTGGTTGATGATTTCTACTTTCTTTTCTTATTTTGAAGCCTGAGTTATCAGACTTGTGTAGACCTGAGGATTAACATTACAGAATATTATAACAGGTTCAGTGTTAAAAGGAAAAAGATCTTGTTAAAATACCTACAATTGATATGAAGAGATGGACTACCTCTTGTGTTCCTAAAGAAAGTAATAGGAGAGAGTAAGAGAAACCAAGTTTTTTCTTAAAATTTATGTTTGGTTATTTTGATAGTTGTAGCAAAGAGTTAGACACAAAAGACTAGGTCTGGGGACGATATAAATGGTTAAATGAGAAAAAAAAGATGTTAATTAGAGAGAAAGGGACTCTTTATGAGCACTTAAAAGTTGAGTTTTAAATAAACAGCTCTCTGTAGTGCTAAGTTGAACAAACCAGAAAGAAAAATGGAAAGTTTATGTCTAGTACTAATTATAGCTCGAGTGAGAAACTTTTTCTCTCTGTTTTTTCTTTTCACTTGTATAATCATATCTTTCTCAATAATTACATTTTCTTCTCACATACCAGGCAGTACCTTCTTTGCTGATACCAATTTGAAGGTAGGGAGACAAGGGCATGGAGATACCAAATTCACCAACAAAAGTCATTTTTAATTGCTATCTCCAGAGTTTCAGGACTGCATCATCGCTTAATGACTCAGCCTTGTCATTGGTACTGATTCACAGAGATCCTAATATATGAGAGTTAGTGTCACAGACTGATGGGCAGACCAATCCACATGAAGCCAGGGAAGAGAAATGAGGCTGCCATCATTGAATTCACAGCTGATCTTAACAATCCAGGATAGGAAAGGGCAAACTATTCTGAGGGAAAGCAGTTAATTTTGCAGTGTGTTTGTTGCTGCTGTTATTGTAATGACTATTGCCTTCCTGTTTTATATTTATTTACCCAAATTTATTTAGATGAAGGACTCAGAGATATAGAGACATACATACTTTTTGCAAAAACCACCATAATGTAGTAGAGGTACTCCAGGATATGGGGATCTTGTTAGCTGGTTACTTGTGCAGCTTGCCTGACCTCTGATAATTATGTCCTTATCTACCCTTATACAGCCTCTGAATTTTAGACTCTGTGTCAGGCATATTTACTGTTTATAGCAAGCTCAGGAGAAAAGTACCCTTGCCATTGTTTTTATAGGTGAAAAAACTGTAAATTTTCCAAGGACACATTTCTAGTAAGTAATGAATTTGAAATTTTTATCATGTATATCTCTCCTCAAAGCCAGTGCTCCTAAAATGCGTCTCATCTGTAAAATATGGCTGATAATAACACCTGTCTTACAGGGTTGTTTTACAGATTAAATAATAGAACTGTGAAATGTCTAATACCTTAGTTTGCATTAGGCAATCAATAAACAGTTGATATATTACTAAAAATTATGAAGAAAAATCTTCACTAAAGTATCCATAGCAATGAAGTCCTTGTTGGAACATAACCCTTTGATTCTTCAGTGTGAATTAGCCTGATGTTACCAGCACTGAAAGCAGATGGTAAGGAACACAATCCAAAGGAATGAATCTTTAGTAGTAAAATGTCAGATACTGTAACATCTGGATGGAAAACATAATTTTGTGCACTTCGAAATCATCCTGGTAACTCCCAGATCATTCCATGTTGACCTCAGCATACTTTTCCTTTAAGCATCATTTGCCCCAGTAAAAATGAAACTATCAGTTTCAAAAGTAAATAGAGTCTGTACTGATCTGTTAGAGGCTGAAGTTCCAGAATAAGTTTGGGAAGCCATAATTTAGGGTAACAAAATATAGTAACTGATAGATCTGGCAAATGTTGTGTAAATAAATGCAAGAAATCTGAGTAAAAATAGGAAAAATGGAGGTTTTAGTTTTAGAAGCCATAGTTTTACTTGGAATAACAGCTATTGGGCAAGTATTGTTCTAGAAAAGTTCTGGTCAAAATAAAGCAGAGTTGAAAAGAATGTGGTCTGTACATATGTATCATTTGTGTTTAGACACTTATGAGGTCAACAAAGCAGAAGTGAAGAGTATATTGCTTCTAACGAGGAGAGACATCCAGAGTGAGCTTTGTTTAATGAAGACTGACCATAATGGATTATGACCTCCATGAGACTAGGGAGAATATCTTGTTCATTCTCTTATAACCAGAACCTAGCTCAGTCCTTTTGCAGCGAGAGTACCTGTAAACTTTTGTTGAAAGTATGAGTGAAAAATAATGAACTTGCCTATCAGGAGGAGAGAATGAACAAGGTCAGTTTATCAAGACAAAAGCTCAGCTGAATCAATCTTGTCTTGATGGGTTGTACCCTTAGAATTGCTAATGAGGAACCTGACCCAGCTCAGCTGTCTGATAAAAGACAACATATCAGTGTACAGATTGTCAAGCAGGCTGTATCCCCTGCAGACATTCCTTAGTATATCCACACCCTCCCCAGTACCCTAGGGACATCCCCTAATGCAGAAGCAAGTGAAAACAACCAGGACAGATGCCCTTTTTGTTTGTTTGTGTGTCTGGTGAACAGTGGGGGATCTTAAGGCAGATGGGTATCTTGGAGAGACAGAAGCAATCACTGCCATCATTCAATTCAAAATCCTAAGGGAAGGTGGATAGACAAGAGAAAGTTAAGAAAAGCAGCCATATTTTTCCAGGTTCACAGAACAACTACGAAGAAATTGACTGTGTTGAAGTTCGAGAGACAAGAGTTTAGGAAAGCTGATTGTTGTATGAAAATATCATCTCTTAGGACTAGAAACCAGAGATTCCAGAGTACAGAATGTCAAAAAGAATAACAAGGCCAAGTGGCTTATTTCATTCTCATAACAGCTCTACTATATAGGAAATTTTATTATCCTCATGTATAGGTGTTGTGATTGAGGTTCAGAGAGGCTTAAAATGTGTCCACAGGGTCAAGTAATTAGAAGTGTCTGGACCCCACTGGTACTCTTCATTATTTAATAGTACCAACCTCAAAGGTTGTTGCAAGGTTTAAAATATTAAAAAATGTTAGAGAAAAGGGCAACAATCACTAGTTTTTAGTCCTTCACAGTAAACAGTAGCCCAATGGTTACTCAGGTTAACTTTGTGTGCTTGTTGGATAAATTTTTCTGAGTATCTAACACTCATTGAATGAGACATATATGATATAATGTGTGTGTAAGAGTAGGGAACTGACTTTTTAAGCACCAACTCTATGCCTGATGCTGGGAAAGGTACTTTATTTATGGGATCTAATTTAATATATTTAACCTTGTGAGGTATTATTATCCTTACTTTAGAAATAATAAAACTGAGGATGGGAAAAGTTAAATGGTCTCACAGCTAGTACATGGTGAGACGAGGATCAGAACCCAGCTGTAAAGCCAGTCTTTGTCTATATCATATAGCCTATTTTATAAATCATATGCAGCTATAAAAATGTAAGGTGTCAGTCAGGGTTCAGGGCATAGAACAGAAACCACTCTAGGTATTTTTAGCAGGTAGGGATTTTGGAACTTACAGATCCATTGGAAAGTCCTAAGGAGCAGTTCTAGAATGAGCATCTTAGATGAGATCCAGAACTACACAGAAATGACCTACTAGGAAAGCTAGTGCTTTGGGGCCACTATTAGAGATATGTCAGAGGAAGAACTGCTATCTCTGCTTCCTTAACAGTCTGAGGTATCTGGTAAGTGGATAACCAAAATTGTTATGCAGGGAAGTTAAATTGGGTATCCATTGCTTCGGGATAATTAGGAAGCTGAAGAATGAATAATGCAAAGTTTCTGTAGGGAAGCGTCATGTTCCATGACCATAAGAGCCAGCAGCAACAGCCAAGAGCCCCAGGAAGATAGTCTCTGCCTCAGTTCTATTTTCCATATATTAATTGAGCATATTTACATGGTGAAACTTGACTTGCGTATAGAAGCCATAGTTGCAAGGGAGTCTGGGAAATGTACATTTTAGTTTTCCAGCTTCTCAATTAGAAAGTGGAGAGAATGGAGGATGAGTAAGCCATTCCAGAAAAGGTAATATTATTATTAGTTAAAAATGTAATAATTATTACAATCTGGATTTTCTAACTTGGTTGATCACAAAATGGAAAGCTAACTTACTTTGCAATGGTTATCTGACTTTTTAGTCTCTTGGCCACTCTTGATGTCAGTAGAACGCTGCTGACTGAGTAGGACATTTGCTTTAGACACAGCTCTTGCTTTTTATCAATGTGCAAAGCAATTTGTGTGTAACAGCAGTTTTATGGTCCACTGACTGTAATGTGGCGCTTTACCAACCATGAACTTTAACATGTTTATAACGGGGACTTAATCTGAAAATATGCAAGAGGGAGTCTTATGAATATAATTTATAATCAGATAAAGTCTCACGTAGCTGTTGAATAGCATATGAAATTAATATTTGTGCCATAAATTTTGAGGTTAATTTTGTCCTTCTTCAAGAGACATAGTGACATCAATAGGTAAACTGAAGGTTGAAATTCCAATTGCTTTGAAAGGACATCAAGCCTTATGAATTTACATTTGTATCAAAAATAGCAGGGGAATGGTATAATTAACATACGTGAAATTCCATTTCTTAATACAAGGCAAAACCTAGAATGAACCCTATAAAGGACCTTTGTATAAACACTCCGTTATGTCAGAGCTAACAATGTCAATAGTCTTAGTTATTATACCTGCAGATCTTTATTTCTGCAAGTTAGTGGACTTTTCCTAAATTTCCAAAGCATATTTTATTATGTATTGACCTTTTCTCCTTAACTCTTTCAATAATATGCTATTTAATGCCACAAGTGTTTAGTTCTTCTCCAAGGTACTCTGTTCCTAAAATCAAATAACAATTTCGCATGCTTACACTTAGCCTGAAGTGTTTATATACTTTAATTAGTGTAGAAATATTTTCTAGCTTTCAAAGCACTTTTAAGAGATCATAATCCAATGAAAAGGGGAAATACTACTATTCAAATGACTACTCTGTTCTAAAAGTATTCCAGAATATTCAACTTTCAGAAGAGTATTAGAAGAGGACTAAACAGTAACTTGGAAATTCTTGGTACATCTTTTACTAAGATGATTCAATACTTTGCACTCAGCAATTTGAAGTGTGCTTCAGTTTTTATTTTAATTTTTCTTGTTAATCTTTCGTCAGTAAGATTGTCAGAATAACAGTCTATGGGAACTTAACTGTTTATCAGTGAAAAGAGACAAAATACTTAAGGAAAAAACTGATCACATTATGCAATTAGATTGCAGATAGGTACATATGACATAGAATGGACTTTGCACATGCCTGAGAGATTCTGAATACTAGCAGTGGCACAGTTGTAGTATGTTTGTGTGAATGTATGCTGGGGTAGTATGGGCCTAAATACACATATGTGTTTGTACTCTACCCAGGGGATTTGTAAACCTCAGTTAATGCAGTTGTGGGTAATTGCATTTCTGAATCTATCTTGGTCTAGCATGTGTCACATGTGAATGAACATGAGTAAAAGGATGTATACCAGTGAATATGACTTTATGTTTACATATCTATATCAAAGAACATACAAGTGAGTATTTTGTATTTGGATGAAGCTATATTTTTACTTATTTGTTTTATGTTATTTTTTCTAAAACATTTGATTGCCAATATTGATTACCAGTGTCCCACTTATCCTTCTGCCTTCTTGGTTACTCACCTTTACCAAGATGAAACAAATGATATCACTTATATCTTTGCTAGTTCAGAAATCCCAGTCTGAGGGCCATAGTGCTCAATCAGGAATCAGGATGAAATACTGATAGCAACCTCATCCTCGAGAACAAAGGATGAAGCTAGAGGTGTACCTAATGCCTCAGCAGGAAATTTACAGTTAAGAGGTAATTGCTGAGTATTTTATATTTTCCTTACAAGTTGATTTTAGCCTGCAGCAAGCAAAATATTCCCCTTCTATACAATTTTCCCATAACTGTTCTTTCAGTACATTTGAAATTTATAAAAATACCTTGCGGGGCTTCCCTGGTGGCGCACTGGTTGGGAGTCCGCCTGCAAATGCAGGGGACATGGGTTCGTGCCCCGGTCTGGGAAGATCCCACGTGTCGCGGAGCGGCTGGGCCCGTGAGCCATGGCCGCTGAGCCTGCGCGGCTGGAGCCTGTGCTCCGCAGCGGGAGAGGCCACAACAGTGAGAGGCCCGCGTACCGCAAAAAAAAAAAAAAAAAAAAAAAAAAATACCTTGCAATTTCTAGTGTTTCTCTTTATCTTGGAGGTGAATGAGAAGAAAACCAGAGTGAGTAGAACATAGTCTTAACTCAGAGAAAATGAGCCACTAATCTTTGATTGGAAGATGGAGCAGATGTACTTAAGGGTCAGAAGAGGGATCAGGAAAAGATAATGAGACAAATTCTGGTGACATTTACATGAGGATATGAAATGAAAATTTGAGCCACTTGTTAGTGATACTGGTATATTTAGCAGGACGACTGTTCACAGCAACAGCAAATGGTTTAACGGATACCATAATAGGGGAGTTGCTGATTTCTGCCGTCCTCTTAGCCACAATGGCATAAAACTTAAAAAACAATGTCAAGAGTTATTTAGCAGCTTTAAAGAGTCTTAGAAACAGCCTCCCCCTGTGAAGCTCATGGATAGTAAAGCCAATTTAGGCAGCAACCCAGTTCCAAAAGAATTTATACGAGCAAGAACAAGGGAATTGCATGCCAGAAATATACAGAGTTTTTGGTTCTCATTTTGGTTTTACTTTCTGACTATCAGTTCTAGAGACTCTTCAGTGAAAACATATTTCACCTTTAGGCTTTGGAGCCCCTGTTGCTTGCTTCATTGGGCAACCATAGCTCGCTTTTCTCCTAGATATGTCCATTCCTGCCAGCTGTTATCATGCAGGGCATGACAGTTATGGCAAATTGAGAGCCATATGATTCCTTGAAGATACATGGGAGAGACCTGCAAAATTTGAGTGTAGGCCAACAAAAGTTGCTAACCAGCAGAAAATTATTCAACCAATTTGTGAAAGATGCACTGTATTTGGAAAAAAATGCATCCTCTCCTCACTCAATTCCATGTGATAGCTCATTCCCTTTCTGCTTCATCTCTGGCTCTTGGTTTGATCTCACCTGTGGAATACTGCCTGCTCTCCTCACTCAGATTCCTGTTCAAAACTACTCCCTGGAAATACTGTGACAAACTTCCTGCTAAAATTCCCTCACATTATGTCATTTTGCTGACTAATACTTTAATGAATAAAGGAGCAGTCTGCCACCATGTGATGAATATTTATTGAGTGTCAATCTGTGGACTAAATCTGAGACTCTATTGTTCCTGTTATTAACTGAGTATATCAGTCAGGGTTCAGTCCAGAAAACAGAAATCCCCCTCGTATTCCAAGAATGGAGGAGTTTACAGCAAATTTGAGGTTTACACAATCATTGGAAGAGCTAGGAAAAAATGGCAGGGAAGTCATCACTAAAGTGGATGTTTCTTTGGGTTCACCTGGAATCAACTGCAAATCTCAAGATTTTCTGGAGAGCTTCCGTCAACAGTCCCCATCTGCAGCATTAAAGTGAGTGGTTTGCAAAGTGTTGCTCAGAAGCTGCTATGGATCCCATGTTTGCTCAAACATATGGCCACATCTTTCTCTGGGGAATTATGGCCTTTCTCTGGCAAAATTGTTGTGTTTACCTTGTAAAAATGAGATATATCCTCCACTCAAAATTGGTTTAGATTTCAAGACTGATGATATCCATGCATGTATTAAGAAAGTAAGAAAAAATTATTACAAAATGAGGCTTTCTGGGAAGGTCCAAAAATGGCTTGAAAGAGCAGAGAAAAGAGACTGTTTGGATTTTATTGTAGTTAGGATGTAGGGTTGGCATGATTCCTGCACATACACAGGCTGGAGATTGTGTGGTTTGCACTTCCCACTGGTGCCAAAGGAAGGTGTGCCTGTGCTTTCTTATCAACTTGCCCAGATATGGGAAAGAAGGGGAAAGGAGAGTGGTGTGACTTGAAAACTGTCAGAAGTCAAACATCAAAACTGAAATTAGATTTGTTATTACAACACCATCTTGGAACCATTGAGGGGGAGGGGATTTGGGGGATACTTAGTGTGGTGGTGATGCTGAGTTAATAGCAGAAAATCTCATACACTGGGCATGGTCTCAGACTCCCTTTATTCCATGTTACCCAGACCAACAGTAGGCCACTTTCCACTTCTGCATTATTTTCTACTAATGAAACAATCACTTTTGAAATTAAAGTATTATCCATTTTAAAAATCAAGGGGCCATAAAATCCTTATAAGTATGTAAAGAAAAGAAAAGAAAAAACAAAACAAAACAATAACTGACATAAATAATAAATCATCAAATAAACATGTATAGAAGTTTTCCCTCCCCCTCAGAAAAGAGGATTTGTACTTGAGAACTATATAGACATCTTTTCTCAGGAAATTCACATTTATTAAAGATAGGGTCACATTTCTCAAAGACAAATGGTATAGTACAGTGAATTTATATGTTCACCTCTAGCATACACATTAACTGGAAATTTTAGCCACATTCAGACAAACTTTTTAAAATAAATTGGAATTATGTACATGGTAACTGTTTACTATTAGCAAGAGTTGATTGAAAGTGGGGAATCCAGTTCTCGAAACACGTTAGTTGAAATCAGAGAAGGTAGAACATTCCAGAAGTTTTGACTGTTTAAAAGTAGGTCACCTCAGTAATTAATATCTAGGGTTTCATAAAATCTCTGATTATGGGGTGCCTGCTGACGTGACAAACATTGGGTTAAGTGTTGGGGATACAAAGTTGAATAAAACTTTTTTGCATTTAAGGACTTCATAGTCTACTCAAGTGATACTTAGGATTATAAGATGCTAAGGATTTAAGGAGTAAAAGTCTTCTCCAATTAAAACTATGACAGTCTACTAAACAGCCACTTCTGCAAAACGTAGCCCACCCAATGAAACCCAGTGTTTCAAAATAAAAAAATTCTGTGAAAAACAAATCACAAACTTCAGCATTATATTCTTAAACAAATTTCTAAAATAAAAGGAAGACTAGCCAGGCAAGGACAAATTCTAATTTGGTTTTGAATGTTGTCCATGAAAGACTGATGGAAACTGACAGTATTGTAGTATTGTCCAGCCTTCTAAATATAACACTGATTTCCATATGAAACAGAGAAAACAGTGACTTGCTGCTTGTTGAAGTCAGGCACCTCTGAGAGATGCTTTATTGTATATTCTGAGGTGCTTCTTTCCAGGTAATGAGGCATGAGAGCGACTGATAAGCACATAGAATTTGGAGGAGAACAAAATAATAAAACAAGCAGGTTCACTCTTAATCATGATTGCATATAGTAAATAAGCAAAATTCTTTTTCTAAATATGTTGAGTACAGAAAGTTGAAAATCTTTTGAAGATTTTAAAAAACCAACAGTTTAGAATGCAAATGAATTTAATTCTCTAATCATTCTGCTTAGTGAAGAACTTTAAACATGCATCACAAAATATAAACACATAAACTTTATAATTTAGTGTGCAACTCATGATTTTTAAAGGTGAACTTGAAAAAAATATGTCAGTATATTTTTCTCTCAAGTGGTGATGGGTCAAGCACTAAAGTCCAGGTTTCAGATAAAGTTTTTAGGAGAAGGATGTATGTGTGTGTGGGAGAAAGTTATCATTTTTTCTTTATTTAAATTGGGTAATACTATATTTTGAAAATCCTTTGATTTACATTATTTCACTTGGTTCACAAGACAACCATCCAATTAGGTAGACAGAATAAATATCCTTAGATCCATCTTACAGGTGAGGAAACTGAGATTTAACGAGGTTAATTAATTTTCCAAGGTCTCATGTCTGGCTACTCACAAAGTCAAAAGAGAAGCCAAATCTCCTTACTCCCAGTCTAGACCTCTGTCTGTTGTTATACAGTGCTGTCTTCTAATAAGTGATATCCTGCTAGATTTTGGTATTCTTAATATGTGTTTTTGACAGTTTTGATTTTGTATATAATCATGTGTCGAATTTTCTATTCTCTTTGAGGACAAGTTCTGATCTGACCTGAACCCAAAGAATTCACACTGGAGAATGAGGTACCAGATTATTTTTACTTAAATTATATACTCTTCTTTAGTTTAAATGTTTGTGAAATTATAGAAAAGTAATGAAAATAATGTTTATTTTTGGGATTTCTTCTCTATGTGTTTGTCAGACCATTTAATTTTAGTAGTTGAGTTAAGCTTTTAGACTATAGAATCCTAGACTCTCTTGAATCTCATATTAAGAGTTTTTTGAGGAATTAAATATATATTTTTTATTGGTAATGCTGTATGTGTTACTTAATGTTTAAAATAATTTTTATTTTTAGAGCAGTTTTAGGTTCACAGCAAAGAAACTATCTTTTTACCTGAGGTCTGTATATTCATTCTTGGGTTACTGAACTACAAATAAAAATAAACTGATAAAAATGCTTTGAGTGACAAAAAATTACATTTAAATATCAAATATGAACCTTACTGAAGACAATGATGTTGTTCTCTATTATAATGATTTTATGTTGATTAAAATTAAAGATATTTACATTTGTCTGGAACACATAAACAATTTCAATGGTGATTTAAAAAAAAATTTTGCACATAAGTATTTTATTTCGATAGTCTAAATGTGACCTTAAGTGCTTTATTACTCACGGTCCCAGTTCATCATCTACCAAGTAAAAAGCGAGAGTATGATGTCATGGAAAAAGTAGAAGACTGAGTTTAATTTTCTACTCTATTATTTAATAATTACGTGAATTTGTTATTCCTTCTTCCTGGAATCTTCTTCCCAAGATCTTCACACCTATAGCTCCTTTTCATCACTCAGGTCTCAGCTCAACTTCTCCCTCTTCAGTGAGACCTTCTATGCTTGTCCTCTGTGAAGTTACACTGTGCTTCAGTTGCTTTCTCACATCACCCTGTTTTATTGTTTCGCACTTATTTTGTGTGAAATGATCTAGAAGGTAAGCCCCCTCAGAGCAAGGACCTAGCCTGTTTATCACCTGTGCCAACCAGCACTTGGAACATAGCAGGTGCTTTGTTAACATTTGCTGAATAAAAGAATAAATGAACAGTTTTAAGTAAGTCACTTTCTCAACTGTAATACAATATTTTTACACCTCTCTTATAGGCTAGTGAGGATAAGAGATATTTGAAGACTATAAAGCATTGCAAATTATTATTATCATATTTACAAAGGTATATGGGTTGATGTCTACTTGAAAAACAATGGTCTTGAACTCTTCAGGTTTTTACTAGGTGAATATTAGTGAAATATTTGCATTTTTTCCCTCATTAGGATAATTAGCATACTAAAAAGTCATTTGTGAACTCAGCAGTTTGACAATTTGTTCTTGGTTTACTCTTTTATCTCTAGGTTTCTATACCATATATAATATACAACTGGCCCTTTGGATCAGTGGGTTCTACATCCATGATTTCAACCAACTATGGATCGCAGATATTCTTTAAAAAATTCCAGAAAGTTCCAAAAGTAAAATTTGAATTTTCCACATGCAACTACTTACATAGCATTACATTGTATTAAGTATTATAAGTAATCTAGAGATGATCTGTGTGTGTGTTTTATTTACTATTTCTGCAAGTACTTAGGGCATAAATGTATGATCTTACTCTAAGAGAATATAGACTGATGTTGCATAGTACAATGTGGGATTAAAATGTCTGTTTTAGCGCATCAAACTGAAATGTAGTAGCTTTGTTTCTTGGAGATTTGGTTTGAAGTTTCTTTGTCAGAAATATTCAACACAGTGATCTCTGGAGTGGAAAGGAACTAGCTTTTCAGAGATACGAAGTTGGGTATATTATTTCCTCCTCACACAAGTCAGAAACTGGGTACAATCACATGAAATTTATTTCCAATTAGTGCTGACTTTGACACATTTAGAGTTAACTTACCTCAAGGTTGTTTTTTGAATGAAATGTTTGCAGATGTTTATCACATTTGTTTCTTGGTCCCTTTGCAAGCTCAGCAGCTGTGCACTTGCAAGCTAAGCCTTGTTTGCCTGAATATGCTGAGGGGTGTAGGGGCAGAACCAGCTCTAGCAAGTCTAATCTCCAGTAGGAATGTTTTGGGGAACTTGATACCCGGTGTTGCCATGGTGGCATTAGCTCATCTCCATATCATCCCTATGACTCCCATTTTTCTATCACACTCTCTGGACACATTAGGCTGCATTTCTACCACCCCTTTCCTATTATCCCCTTCTTATGACTCCTCTGAGGTCTGGGCATGGTCTCAAATGGAAGTTTGGTAAAACCAGATGTGAACTTTGTAAGATGGATTGGTGGTCCTGGAGTGATTGCTTTACAGTGTCAAGCTCTTCTGAATTGAAAGCCAAAGCAGATCTTATGAAATAGAGAAGAAAAATTACTTCATATTTTCCAGCTCAGGTCTAGTTCATTGCATGAGCATCAGCAAAGACAATCTACTTTACAAAGATAAAAGCCTGCATTTCCCAAAAGATTGTCTTTATCAAAGAAAATAGAAAAAAATGTGAGATATGCTTCATAGTAGATATGACCAAGGAATTAAAAAATAATGAGTGAAGTTAGTATTGCTGATAAATAAAAACACTGTTAAAAGTTTAGATTGCAAAATAGATAATAATGTTGTTTGTAATAAATGATATGCCAGGTAACACTAAATACTTTTATTTACTGCCTGTTGAACTTCACTCTTCAATGACGAACTCAAATGTTACTTATAATATGAAGACTTCCACTAACCCCAGGTCAAATTAATTACTACCTCATCTGTGTTCATAGCACTACTACGGTTTGTTTTTTATCAGTGAATATATCATTGTGGTATCTTTATTTTATTTACTTGTTTATTTATGCATTTATTTAATAGAGTGAAGTGGTTACGGACGTGGACTCTGGAGTTAGACTGCCTGGATTGTAGTTCTGGTCCTGCCACCCTCCAGCTGTGTGACTTCGTGCAGTTACTTAATGTGTTCTGTACCTGAGTTTCCTCACTTGTGAAATGGACAGGATAAGAGTACCTACCTCCTAGAGTACAATGAGAAATGTAGGAGTGAATATCCATAAGGACTAAGTGCCTGATGCTAAATATGTATTATTTAACATCCATATGAAAAATTTGTATATGCCAGAATCTATACCAGGGCCTGAGTCTGCACATATGGAAGAATCTCTATTCTCAAAGAATGTTTATGTTGGTGATCTAGACACTGAACAATTCAAAATCAGTGAATTCATTTATTCTATGAATATTCACTGATCAACTTTTATATGCCTGGCACTGTTCTAGATGGTAGGAACACAATAGTGAACTAGACAAAATTCCCTCACTGAGTTTCCATTCTGGTACATGTTAGGGCTATGATGCAGGTATGCAAAATATGTGGGAAGATAGAGATGGGACCTCTAACTCAGCCTGGGGTGGGGCTAAGAATGAGGGAAAGCTTCCTGGGTGAAACAGTTTAGCCAGGCAGAGAAGAGATTGAGGGGCTTGAGTTAGGCAAAGAAGCAGTAATGAGGTCACTGATATTTACCTCCTTAAAGCAAAAACTGTCTCATGAAGTTGCGAATTTCCTCTGTACAGATGGAATGACACTTTCCTTCAATTTAGGAAATACACCAGTGATTATTTCAACAATTTCTTGAAGTGGGGCTTTTCTGTTGATCTGAATATCTTGGGTGTAGATTCCCATGCTGTAGATTATCTTCTTTTCAAGGAACTTGTGCTCTGTCTTTTCTACATTTTGCATGATGTAGCCTTATTGTAACGATGGAGATATAGCTGAAATAGCATAGAAATTAGGTCCAGATGATTGGGATTCAAGCTTCAACTCTATCACTTGCTGGCTGGCTGGCTTTGTACTTCTTTGAGGCTCAGTTTATCTGTCTGTTGGGGCATTAATACTGAGGTATACCTAACAGAGCTGTGGTAAGGATTATATTTAAACATTTGTAAAAAGTGCTTTATAAGTTGCAAATCCCATATGGTGTATTATTAATTATATTCCTGAAGAACACACTGTTTTCAGTAACTGACAAAAGGTTCAGTGAGAAAATAGCATAAGGGTATTTTTATGGACAATTTATACCTCACAATTAGAATGAACATGCATTTACAACAACTATGTGATTACTTACCAGGTGCTGAGCTCTTTCTATACAATCCCACCTTGTCAGTATTATTACCGGAGGAGAGTAACATGCTCAAAGTTACATAGTGAGTAAGTGGGAGAAACAGGTGTCCAACTTGTTTATTTGACCTCATATCATGAATTTCTTTTCATAATGTAACCATGCCTCTTCAGGAGTCTTGGCAGGATCTGCTATATCCTGGTGAATCTTGCTGAATCCTGAGTATGTAAACCCTCTGAGCTTTATTGTTGTGCCATGTAATCCTTAAAAAGTGAGCTTCACAGTTCTTCAACCTCAGAGTTCTTTACTGGATTTTCAAAACAGCAAAGGGTCCAGGGTGGGGAAGATTAAAAATATGCTAGTAACACTTAAAAAAATTCTTTCTTCTGTATTTCCCTTATGTTACAAACTCCCTTTCCTCTTCTCTTCCCACATTCTCTGAGAAATTTCCCCCACCTTTAACTCTATAAATCCAGTTTCCTTCTATCCCTCCTTGTTTCTATCCAGTTTTACATGCAAAGCCAGAAAGAGTTGATCTTGGGAGAAAACAGGTGGGGAGCAAAAGAGATAGAATGGACCATTCCAGAAATCTTTTTAGCTAGCTGAAAAAGGAGAAAACCTAAACACTCATACATTAATTTTTTTCTTGTCAAAAATTAATAATAGGTAACATGAACTGTTATGACATTGCATAGACCTCATTTTAATGGAATGAGTTGAATAACATAATAACTGGTAAAATTTCAGCCACATCCTGAATTTGTCAGCAGAGCACTTGTATCCCTTTTTGCAGTCTGAGAAGGACAGGTAAGTCTGAGTTCACCTAAAACCTATATTTTCTAAATTCTGCTGACCCTCTGGTAAGATCCCATTGACTTTATGTCATGGCCAGCATTTATATTTGAAGTTAACCTTTCAAAGTGCAGTGTGCAGTGACATAATCTCCCTGTAGGCCTTTACTGTAACACTTGCAGAGGTCTAATTTATCTTACTAAAAAAACAGAATTTTTAAGCTGATTAGCTCCATGTGTATGTTATTTCCACATCAAGTTGACCCACAATTATGTCTTTTAAAAAAATCCCAGAAGAGCAGTGTGGAAGCAAGTTGTGCTACTCTGGAAAGTAATAAACATTGTCATTGTCCTTTTCATATTGCTGATCATATTTGTAAAATTTAATGTCTAAACAATAAAAATGTTGCTAGAAATAATTGTGTTTTCAATTATCCCTCAATTTACCAAATTTTGTAATTTTTGGTGAAGGTGAATTATTAAGAAACCCATCATAACGTGTATTTTGGGGACACCAATGGTCATGACAATATTTCCATACAGACTATTTTATTACACCTCTCAGTGTAGTAATTTTTTTCTAATTCACACCATTCCATTCTGTTTCCACATATTAGCACTATCTCTATTTTAGACATCTGTTAGTCGATATGAGTACAGGAATAAAAAAGAAATGGTCCCACCCTTGAAAACTTTAAATCTTACTGCAACAAACAGACAGTATATACAGTGGACTGGAATTCAATGTGCTGAGTTTTACAGTATATAGGAACAGGTCACAAAAATAAAAATGTGGGGTCCTGGTCAGTGGGAGTGGGTGGATTAAGGGCTTAAGGACAATATCTGAAAAAGTTTATAAATCCAGGCATCAGTAATAGTAGCCACTATTTAAATTTCTTATTACACATGGAATTGTTAGTGTTTGGTTTTTGATTGGATTTTTTGGCAGAATCTGGAAATTCTCTAATGATATCTGGAAGTCAGGGTATTTGTTATAAGAGAATGTCATTGTGTTGTTTTATGCACTGTCTCAATTAAAGTAGCTCACCTTTTCTTATAAAGCACTGGAAGACCCTCAACAGAAACATAATAAACACATTTCCATTACACAGCACTCAGATCTCAAGAGTACCAACTACCATAACCGTTATAACAAAACTGTTAGAAAATTGAATAATCGTCCAAATGTTTGTCCACTCCCTAATTACTTAGCATTTTGCTTTCTGAAAATATCAACTCATGAAATATAACAATATACTTTGTTATGTTTTCTAAATTCAAGTGTCATGCCAACAGATGAACTTAATGGGAAGCCAACAATAACATTACAAAGAACAAGACATTTGATATTTTGGAAATCAATTTAGATACAAACCATGGGAAAAGAGAGAGAGTTAATTCCATATAAGTTATGTTTGTGAAAAATTAGTTACTTTGAAGAAATATTTTAAAAGTTCTTCCTGATGAGAAGGCAAACTCTTTTAAAGATATTGAAAAGATTCAAAGTATGTAAGAAAAACAAAACATGTAGTGATTAACCAATTATTAAAATATATTAAGAAATAAACATATATGATTAAAATTATACCATTGATATGAAATCTGAAACCTCAGTGATCTAACACACTGAGTTTGGCAATATTCATGTGCCTTCACAAACCTATAAAATGCTCTGGTGGAAACTGAAGAAAAAGAAACAGCTCTGTAATACTTGTAGCTAACATAAATAAATTTGCCAGATATTCTTATAATTTTTTTTTTACTGCTATCTAGTCACTTTAAATCTATACTCAGATTGTAGAAATAGGTACCTTTTTATTCTTATCACAAAGCAGAGAACCCCATTTCAATTTTTCAGTACAGTTTTTGGAGGTTAGCTTCATAATTTTAGCAATGGACTTAGTGAATTTTGACAGTAATCTGAGCGATTCAGGCCTCTGAGAGAATACAGGCTCTCTGTATATGACAGTAAACAAAAACTTTGGAAGGATGTAGTGGATTCTTTTGAGAAAGACAATGTCAGGACTTGAGAAAAAGTTCATAATTTTCAACTTTGTTTCAAAGGAGGGACTTAAAAGGAAACTGTTGGATTATTGTAAGTGGGTCTAGTTTTCATGACACTTTGTTTCAACATCCCATCTATATCTACAGGACAAACCATGCAGAAAAAGAAGAATTATAGACCAAAATACATAAAGTCATTTTTTGAAAGCATCTTTTAGAAATGCTGCTGCTGCTAGTATAATAACAAAAAGCATAGGGAGTTTTCAAAGAAAAAGATATTTAGACAGTATGCCTTAACCTTTTAATAAGAAGAATGAAAATGGTTCAAACAATGAAATTATGTTTTCAATATGGGACATTATAGTCTAGCTAAGGGTAATAATCTTACTGATAGATTAAGTTTTATGACATTGACTCTGCTTTTGTTAAGTTTACAATCTCAAAGGGAAAATATGAAATCAAGCATCATCATATATGGAAAATAAATGTATACCATGATAAAGAAATCTATGACCTTTCATTGTCTGTGCCTTCAGTATTTATGTTGAAGAGTTGAGATAAATATGATCATGATGAGAATGATGCTGCTGTTTTTATAATGAGAGGAAGGAAGAGGGCTATAAGTATCAGATACCCTGGAAAGTAATAGTTTGCCAAACTAAAAGTTTGTGTGTGTTTTGAAAGTTCAACATTATCTGATGATTTTAGATTCTTATTTCTGATTATTGAACTCACTATCTTTCTTGTGAATTTCAGTACACCTAGACACCCAACAGGGTTCTTATGTATTTTGTTGTTAGGGAGTCAAGTTTGTAATGGGTCCTGAATGCCATGGACTCAAAGATACAATATAAATGTAAAATATTTTTAAAATTATTGCTGCAATCCTCTTGGATACTTATTTCTGTCATTACCACGTGCCATTGTGTTCATTTTGGAAAACTTTTCACATATTCCTAAATGTGTGAGGAATGGCTTTCTCCAGTGTTGTGGCTACTAATTCTGAAACACAAATTCCCCCAAGATTTAACAGCGTAAAGCAACTGTTTTACTTTGCTAACAAATTCTGTAGGTCAGGAATTTGGACAGGTCTATATGAGGACAGCTGGCCTCTGCTGAAAAGACTCAAATGCCAGGAGAGACTCAATTGCTGGGGGCTGAAGTCTTGCTTACTCCTGTGTTTGGCTCAGGGACTGGAAGAATTTGAAGACTAGGGCTTTCTACAGGAACACTTCTCCATGGGGCAGCCTTGCAGAATGGTATCCTTAGATCAGCTGGATTTCTTACAGCTTAGCTCAGGGCTCCAAATGCAAATGTCCAGGAAAATGAGGTTGAGGCTGCATTGCCCTTGCTGACCTAGTTTTGGAAATCACAGAGTCATTTTTGCTGAATTCTTTTGGTCAAAAGGCTACTCAGATTCAAAGTGAAAGGGGCATAGACCCTTTGTCAAAGGGAAAATTGTCAAAGAATTAACAACCATTAGCAACCATTAAAACACAAAAACATATGGAATTCCCTGGGGGTCCAGTGATTAGGGTTCCATGCTTCCACAGCAGGGGGCCTGAATTTTATCCTTGATCTGGTAACTAAGATCCCATAAGCTGCGTGGTGCAGCCCAAAAAACCACACCACGACCAGGATATTGCATGTAATATTAAAAAGCTCTTTCACCAAGGACAAAAAAACCCTAACAATCAAAAAATCAACAAAACAAAACAGAATCCCTGAACAATTTGTGTATACTTAAAATCTTTTCCTGAATATTTATTTCCTCTTTAGGTTTAAAATTTATTTATCAATGTATGATAAAAACAAATAATTTTAGTATAAGTATTTATACACAGGTTAATATAAGGAGAGGTCACTTATTTTCTGTCTGTATTGATTAGTATTACATTTAATTCCACATAAAAGAAACCTGTTTACAGTGATTTAAGCAATTAGAAGTTTTATCTTTCTGATGAAGCAAAAATTCCAGAGGTAGTCAGTCCAGAACCATTGTAACTATTTAAGGAAGTCATTAGCTTTCCAGGCTCCATTTGCTCTTTGCTCTGCTATTCTTGGCATATCACTTTGGTCTTTATGTTCAAAAGATGGTCATTCTACCTCTAGGCACTGCATCCAAGTTCCAGGTAAGAAGATAAGGGGGAGAATGAAAGGCAAAAATGTGCTTCCAGAACTTTGATTCAAACAACAGGCTTTGTAAGACCCAATCAGTTGACTTCAGTATATACTTCATTGGTCAGAACTGAGTCATACATTCACCTCTAGTCACATAGGCGACTGGGAGGTGGGCATTTTAAACCTAGCACATGTGCATCCCACATAAAATCAAACTTAGAGAAGAAAGGGGGAATAGGTGGTGAGTACACCCTCGTAATGTCTGCCTCTAGGTGAAGGCAGTGATATACAGAGTTAGGACATGAGTAGAATAAATGGGGAGAAAATGTTATGGAAGGTTTAAAAAAGAGATAAGTTAAAAGAATGGAGAAGTATTGGCTGATACTGCCATTGTTCAGATAGAAGCAAAGATGGGACCTGTATGACTAATCTACAACCTAAAGAAATATTAACCATACAATAATTTGTGCTTTAATTATTTATTCTGTAATTTATCCTTTGAGAATGAGTGTACAGTGTTTTTAATAAAATAGTATGGAAATACAAAGATTCTTGTCATACTGGCTTAAATCATAATTGACCTTGAATACTCTGGAAAAAAGTTCTAAATTTTTTGAACATAAAGTTTTCCCCACTAAGGCAGTCTATATTTTCATGTATAATGTGGGTTTTATATACCCACACCTTGTGGGTATATATACCATGGGATTTTATTTTTATATTTTGACTCACCATAGCAGTTTTTACTGCCTGAGTACAACCAAAATCCAGCAACAACATTCAGGAGAAAAGCCATGAAACATAGAACACAACATTCTTACACAATTAATCTCTGACTCATAATTAGAATTTTGTAAAACTGTTGGGTTTTGTTTAAACTTTTAGAAACCACGGTCCCTCAGGCATTAAATATAGCGTACTTCTGTTGGCCTTTTAATACAATAAGACAGATAAAATAACAAAATTGTTTTTTATAAATACTAACATGTACACAATTTGCTTATATTCCATTGAGTCTGTTGAACCCAAACCAAGCACAAAATTCAGAGAACTCCAAAAGGAAAGACTAAGAATTTCTGATAACACTTTTAATAATATAACAGTTTGAAGGTGAAGGTATTTGGAAAGATTAATGGTTCTTAGGAAAGCACCCTGGAGGTTGGTATCAACACAACTTATTTGCAAACAGGTTATTTCATGTCTTAAACTCTGGTTTTCACTAGCTATGCTCTTTCATTAGAATCTGAACATACCTTTTCTCTCAACAACCATTTGGCTGAATGACTTATCCTTTGTTTTCATTTAGCTCCACCATGACTGGTCAAGGTACAAAATTGCAGCTTTAATCTGTCCCCTTTGCCCTCATAGGTCAGCAAGACTCTCATGATCTATCTGATCAGCAGTTACTATCAAGCTAGTGGCAGAATTTTGCAACTTATAATGAAATTAATTAAAGTGAAAAGAAATAAACTATTAGAGGATATATTAATCAATTTTGTGAACCACTTATTTACAAAGTTTAATTAAATGTTTTGTTTAAATGTTGCTCTATATTTCACATCTGAGAACTAACCAAATCCTATAAAATCTCATGAATATCTTAGTTGCAGTCAAGACAGAGAAGCATATTTCAGAAACGTTTTTGTAACATTGATTGCATTTGTGAACTCTAAGATGAAAAGCTAATTCTTCCTTGAAATAATTGTACTGCTGTAATAAGAAATGGACTCAAATCTATCCAAAATACTCCTATTTTATTTACAATTTAGAAGTGAATTTTTAAAAAGAGGCTAATAAAATAACACATAGGAAATATTTACAGAAATGAATAAATGAAGGACTTAAAATCCAATTGCAGCAGATAAGAGAAGGAATTTTGTGCATAATCATTACTTTTAAAAATATTTATTTCTAAATCCCATGCAACCTGACAGTTTTCATGCATAAGAATAACCATTAGATATGTTTAGTTCACTCATTCTAAAAACCCGTTGATTTTCAAGTACCTGAAATAAATTTGTTCATGTAATTTAACTTTGTGTTCCGTAAAATGCTTTATTTCTTACACACAGTAGACATTCAACACAAGTTTTTTGATGAAAAAAATAAAATTGTTGATTTAAAAAATACAAAACAACAACATATTTTATTGATATTAAAGGAGAATTTATAAGGTAATTGCTTCTTGTGCTCACATTGAACATAATTATTCCAAAATGAGGTTCTGGGTCCTCACTGCTCTAATAGTGCTTAGCCATATATGTAAATTAAAGAGTTAAAATGCATCGTCATATTTTATGTAAGAAATGACTTGATTTTTTTAAAGGTCTCACACTAATACGTCATAAAAGTGCTTTAACTTTTTAGGCAATGTTTCTTGAAGTGTTGTCTTGAACCACCTGCATCGGCATTATCTAAGAGCTTATTAAAATGGGAGACATAAATCAGGCTCTCTGGACTGGAACCGTGGGACTTGTTTTTTAGCAAGCACTCAGAAAATTCTTAAGCACCCTGGAGCATGATAACAACTGCTTTTTCACCTTCAGTAAAATTGGGACCTGATACTGACTGCACTGGAATCATCCAGGAGCTTACAGATAAACTGGTTCTACTTCAGGGTGGACCCCCAGGAGTCCTGGACCCCCAGGAGTCCTGGACCCCAGGAAGTTGGCCCTCCTCATTGTGTCCCTTAGTTATTTCTGAGAGATTCCTCATACTCTACATTCTACATGCAGAAAGGCAGAGTCCCTCATGATCTGTTTGGATTTTTCATCAGGCTGTTCTGCCCCATCACATAAGTGATGCCTCCTGGCTTACGACTGCTATCAAGCAGGAATAAGTGACTTCTCCTCCTCTTTACCACGTTCACAGTCTTGAAAGAGAACCTTTCCTTAGTTCTGCTATAAGAAGCTAACTTTTGAAACTTTATTAATAGGCTTAGGTTCACTTACATGGTAAGACATTTCATAAACAAATTCCCAGTCTGTCACTATCCTCAGAGCTCATTCACCAGTTCAGAAATCCCCCACACTCCGTATCCCCCACACTAACTCTCATCCTAGGAATACTCACTGGTCCAAGGTCCAGAGAGAAAGGAATTTCTTTTCTTCACCCAAATCCCTGCAGAAACATTCTCACTCTCTCCACTAAAATCAATAAAAGCTGCAGGTTCAGGGTTTAGAACTTCCACTCAATACAATTTATTTTACCAAACAGAACACTTAGGTCCCTGTGTGAAACATCTGCTTTCAGATCATTGTTTGTTTTCATTTCTCCCCAGGAAAAATGGGCAGATACTTGCTTTTTACTTTGAATAATTTAGGAGCCTATTAGGTGGTTTTCTCAGGATGAAGAAAGTGTTTCTCAAAGAAAAAATAAAAATATTTTACCTTATAGATAGAAATTTTGCAGCTTTTAAATCACAATCTTTTTTTTCTAGTCTCTACTTTTCATGACCTCAACATTTTTGTGCCAAATTTCAGACATGACACTCTGATATATATCATATGCTTAAGAGATTTTTCTGTTGCTTTAGTCCCCATAAGAATTCTGAAGGTGGAATAAATTACAGGTTTAACATTTCTTCTAACTATTCATATCTACAAAATGGCAGGATAATTAAAGAAAGATTGATGATAGTAAATTAAAAACCACATTTGGCTTATTTATTATTCTGGTGTTATTAGATTTTTCGAAAACAGTATAATTTACATGACTGCACCTACAGATTTCAGTGATAATAAATAAAATAGATTTATTATTGTTAATGAACCTTCATCTGAAATGTACCTGTGGCATACCAGTAAGTGTTAGTGGGTATTGGCTCTCTACTCCCCAAATGCTAGAGAGAGTGAGGAGATACTGATCACTCATACACTGCTAGTGGAAATGTAAAATGGTATAGTCACTGTGGAAAATAGTGTGGCAGTTTCTTGAAAAATGAAACATCTATCTACCATATGATCTAGCAATTGATTCCTATGCATATATCCTAAGTTCATGCAGAAACGTATACATAAATGTTTATAGCCTCTATTCATAATATCTCAAATCAGGAAACAACCCAGATGTCCTTAAATGAATGAATGATTAAATAAACGGTGGTACGTCTATACCATTAGAATACTACTTGGCAATAAAAAGGAAAAAATTACTGATACATTCAACAATTCAGAAGAATAATTGAAGAACTATGCGAGTGAACAAAGCCAAACCCCAAACAGTGACATATTTATGATTCTTTTTATATAACATTTTGAAATGAAAAAAATATCAAAATTGTGATTAGTTGTTGCCTGGGATCAATTACGGGTTGGGGGTGAAACAGAAGTAGGTGTGGCTATAAAAGTGTGACACGGTAGAAAAGTTGTGTGTCATGAGGTTATGGAAATGTACTGTATCACTGCCAACATCCTGGTTGTGATATTGTGTTTTAGTTTTTTTTTTTTTTTTTTTTTTTTTTTTTTGCGGTACGCGGGCCTCTCACTGCTGTGGCCTCTCCCGTTGCGGAGCACAGGCTCCAGACGCGCAGGCTCAGCGGCTATGGCTCACGGGCCCAGCCGCTGCGCGGCATGTGGGATCTTCCCAGACCGGGGCACGAACCCGCGTCCCCTGCATCGGCAGGCAGACTCTCAACCACTGCGCCACCAGGGAAGCCCTTGTGTTTTAGTTTTGAAAGGTATTATCATTGAGGGAAACTGGGTAAAATGTACACAGGACCCTATTTCTTACAATTGTATGTAAACCTTCTGTTATCTCAAATTTAAAGGCTTAATTAAAAATACCACTGCTGGGGCCCCACTCGAGACTAATCAAAGCAAACTCTGAGGGTGAAGCCTGGTCACATCAATGGCCTCAGCTCCATCCTAAAAACATTTTTATTCTCAATCAGAGACACAACAACTTGGCCTTAATTATAGAGTTCTGACAGGCCCTCCCTCTTTCAAGGTTATTTCATTGACAACCAGTCTTAGAATCTTATGCCTATTGCACAATACATCCCATCCTACCCCACCTTTGATCACCTTCTGTAGGTTTTGCATGATTGCCACACTTGAACATGTTTCTCTTTAAGACTAAAGTTATTCTTTGACAACAGCTCATGTCAATGACCCTGCTTTGTCTCTGTCATGGCTCTTCTTGGGGTTTTAGATGTCAATCCCTTTTATTTTCCCTTAAGACAGATTTTTCTGGATTTTTCTGATTTCAAGTGTAAAGGCCCCATCTAGATTTCCCTTCTCACTGATTTGGCTTTCAAGTTGGTTGCTCATCTGCTTTTTTGCCCTATTGAGTCTCAACTCTGTCCCTCACTTTTCCCATCATCCTGTGTTGCTCATGTCTCAGCATTGTTTGGACCCTGACCTCATACACAATTCCTGACCACCCTATAAAATGTAGGTCTCCCATTGTTATTCTGTATTTTACCTTTTTGTTTGTTTACTTCCCAGCAGTTATTATAGTTTGTGGTTGTCTTTCTACTTTTCTTTTTCTGTCAGTCTAAATTATGAGTTTCATTTGATTAGAGATTATATCTTTCCCACTGTTGTATTTATTGTACCTAGCACAATACCTGATACAAAGTTAGGGGCCACTTAATAAATAATGTTAAAAATGAATGAAATTATTGAAATAACACGTAAATAATTCAGTTCAGTTGCAAATAATATCTTCATAATGCTGAAAACCTTCCAATAATTAGGATCTACCTCTCTAGATTATGAATTAACATGATGTTTAGATAAAACTGCTTCTTTCATTTATTGGCTGTGGACCTAGGCAAGTTAACTAAACTTTCCAAACCTCTCTTTCCATTTTTTGTAAAGCTGGAGTGATGATTCCTATCACCAAGTGTTCTTGTGAAGGTTAAGTGAAATAATGTAATAATATAGGTATTGTGGTTATAATAGAGTAATTGTTCAATCAGGATTAGGACCCCTTCACCAACTCCTCGGTCTAACGCATTTGTTTGGACAGAAATATTGTATTTTTGGAAGTAGGCAAGTAGAAGAAAAAAATAAGTTCAGATCAGTGAAATTATTTTCAAAAGACATCCAGAATTTGTCTTGGAGTGTACAGTTGATTCACTCTTTAACTCTGTCTACATCTACAACTACAATTATTTTCAGCAAGAACTGATATATGTAATCATGTTCTTTAGAGGTTTCAGGGACCTTAATTATCTATTATGTTATGAAAATAAACTTACTGAGGTGAGAAAATTAAGTTTAGCAATACATTTTAAAAAGATTTAAAAAACATTTAAGAATTAAAATTGGGACAATTTAATCCAGGAATCTTACTATTCAACAAAGTTTGACTATTTCTTGTGTTTAAGAGGAGCATATCTCACTTGCTGTTACCTTTAGGTAATGCTTAAATTGGCTTTCTACCATAACATGATTTCTGCTAAACATAAATTTGAAGACATATTTTGGTTTTTGCCACATTTAGAACCTTGCTAGAATGTTATATTTGGTGGCATAGAGGATGTGTTTAAATATTACGGGGCTCTTTTTAGGTACTCTCCAAGAGAATTGAGTGACTAAAAACTCTTAGTCTTAAGGATTTTTGATGAGATTTTCTTAAGCTATGGTGGTCTTTGGTCATAATAATTAAATACAGTCACAGGATGTTGTTCCAAGATATATGGTTTCATATTTAAAAACTTAGACATTAATGATGAAATGGGGAAGTCTTTTTCTTCTAGACATTGGATTCACACACCAAAAGTGGATAATGATGAATATAAGACCCTTATTGAAATCTGAACTGAGTGCACTGTTTGGGAAATTCCTTCTTTTGAGTTCAGGTTTATTTAGTAGTAACTACTTTAAAATACATTACAAATCATTCTAATTTCAAAATCCTTATGTTACACAGTGTTGTTTGAGGAATCTATTCAGGAATTTCTTCCTCCTTACGTTTGTATCAATGCAATTGCGGAAAAAGAAACTTTATATTTTAGAACATTCAATCTATTTGAAGTAAACCTATGGAAATTCACAAGCAAAACAGGTTTTTAAAACATAATTTCATTATTTTCCATTTTGCAGGAGCAGGGACATCAGCTCTAAGTGACTGACCTCTTTGATTATTAAGTCATGACAGTTTCATTCATAGGAAAGCAAAGCATTAGGAGTGGCTTCAGAGAATTTTCTTCCCATCTTAGATTTGCATAATTAGCATGTTTTACTCTTATGTATAATGATTATTGTTTATCTTAATGTCTTGTTGGATAAATGGAAACATTTTCAATGGAAATGAATCTTAAAGAATGAAGAATACAATAAATATTAGGTTTAATAGTCTATATGAAATGCGCTATTATAGCATTTATCTTCATGGGCAAGCCATTTGTGAGTTATCTTTCTCATTTGTAAAGATAGATACTATAACCCAATAATCCATCATGAATTCTTTAAAAATTTACCCTCTCGGCAGAAACACGTTGCTCATACTTCACTGATATGAGACAATTTAAGAATGAGTTATTTTATATGCATATTTGAAAGGTGGCTATAGTCTATAAACAGCACAGTTGGAGAAGGTCAAATTGTGATTGATGTTCCACCCAAAATATAATTCAGCTAGTCAGAGTGATTTAATTTAAGGAATTCTTTCTCTGCTTACTAAGCTGATCAGTATTCATTAACTACGTAATCAGTAGGTAATAGTTTGGGATGAAAATAACCATTGCCTGCAGATATCCTAAAAAAAAGACCTTAATTCTCTGATGTACAAAGGAGGATGCCATATTTCAGTGTCACTTCTCAGAAATCTTTTAAATGTTGACATTTTCCTGCAAACTACTCAGACATCATCAATGTCTCATTCCATATCACTGGTGGAATTATAGGATGATTTGTCTTTTGAGATTTTAGATAGTGATAAATAGAGATGAACTATTCTCTTATTTGGGTCAAAAGCAAGTGCTAAGGGATAAATTCAATGACTTATTTAAAAACCTAACACCATGGAGTATTGACAGTCTTCATCTTTCTTGAGGAAAGACATTAACTTTGGATTTCCAAGCTAAGACATTATATAGGAGCATTCCAATGAATTTGCACAATGGAGGAAGTTATAGAGCCATGATGTTATTTAATTGGGTCATTAATGTTGCAGTCTTGAAACTAGTTATGCCAGAATCATATCAGATCCAAAACAATAAATTTCAAGCATTGAAGTTTTCACTGGAATCTCCAATGAAACTTGCATGCATATGAATACTTAAGTACTTATAATCAAGGTATGATTATCTCAAAATGTTTTCGCATTAAGGCTTCTATTCTTGTCATTTCTAATATAAGGGCAGAAAACAAATGTTTCAGTTGTAGGGTGCTTCAGTACAACTCAACCTAACATTAGGGTACCTCAAGTAAATAAACTATACCATTTTATTCTATGTGTATTCTACTTGAAATTTTAGCAGAATTTCTTACAAGACTGAAAAAGTGGGATTTCAGGCTTTTTTGTACTCTCAAAGAGGTGGAGCAGTACTGCTTCCTGCAGCCAAAGATTTATTGGGATTGCTCTGATGAAAGTATACACTATTGCTGTCATATCAAAAGTAAACAAAAAATTCTTAGAATTAAGTGCTCACATATCTGTTTTGATTGTGATATAACCGACAGGATCTTTGGATACCAGGTCAACATATACTACATTGGAGTACATTGGAACGTGCTGCTCCAATCCAGTATGGCTTCCAGCTTTTATTTGTACCCAAAGTTAAAGAAGGCTCTGCAGCAAGTGCAGGCCATACAAGCATCTGCCATTTGGACCTTATGATCTAAAAGATCTGATGGTACTTGAAATAACTATGATAGATAGGTTCGCAGATAGGGATATCTGGAAAACTCAGGAGAACTGTAGTGAAGAGCACCAGGGTTTTGGAGCAACTGAATACTAGCCAATTATGAAATGAGTATTATCTAATCTATCAAGCTATTAAACAGGCCTATACAGCTCCATTGTATCATAAATGACATTGAATTTTAGCAGAAGCTAAGATATAAGTTAAGTTGCTTGAGCAGGTGTCTCAGACCCAAGTGATTCTTTCATGGCATTGCCACTTTTCCTTTAAATCTATGCCACTCAGAGATGGCCCTGAAAGATGGTGGGTAAAAAAAATCCTTCTAAGAGGTAGAAATTCAAACATGCATCTGGGTTTTCTCTTTGCCTGGAAGACATGGACTGAGGTGTAGATCTATATTATGTCATTCTTAGTGGCTGAAATTTTAGCCAAATGATCAGGGACTTGGAAGGAATAAAATTGAAAAACTGCTGACTAAAATGTCTGAGGAAGAGGTATGTGAGGATGGACCATTCAGAATGGCCACAGAATGTGGATTTCAGTATCTCATGATCACAGGGACCTACTGCATAGATGACTGTCTATAATCAGATGTACAAGAAGAGCCAGTTTATAGACATGCCTTAGCTTCTCTTTAGCTTCTCTCTTTGCTTGCAAGATGTGCAGCCACTCGAGTGCTTAATCAATAGTTGTGTGTAAAAGATGGACACGTCAGTGACGTAAGCTATGCAAGGGCTCAATAGTGTAGACTTTCCTTTACCAAGACTGATATTACTGCCACCATTGTTGATTGATTGTCCTGCCAACAGCAAAAGCAGAAATGAGCCTCCAGTATGATACTGTTCCCCAGTGGCCCCAGACATTACCTAGCTTTCCCTGAAGTAGACATTTACTTTGGATATGGATTTTTCTTTCCTATGTGCAATACTTTTGCCATCACCATCTTCTAACATTTTATTCACTACCTTGTTTTTCCACACAATATTGCTACTGACTAGAGAGAAGCAAAAGAAATAATGACTTAAGCTTATGCCTATGGAATTCATTATTGTTTTCATATGCTTCATTATCCAGAAATAGCTGGACTAATAGAATGGTGAAATGATCTATTAAAAGTTCAGTTACAGTGTTGGCTAGGTCAAAACACCTTATGGAGCTGGGGCAATGTCTTACATGTTGTTATATATGCTCTGAGGAGCAACCAATGTATGGTGATTTTTTTCAGGTTCTGGAACAGAGAGGTAGAAGTAGGAGTGACTCCTCTGATTATTACCTTTAGTGACCACTTGTGAAACTTTGTTTCCCATTACAGAATAGTTTAGGGGTCTTAATTACCAAGGGAACAATGATACTTCAGGGGACTCAATAGACTCCATTAAATTTGAAGTTGATAATATCACTTGACCACTTTGGGCTCCTTATGTCGTTGAACCAAGAAACAAATAAAGGTGTTAATAAAAAGGTTAGTGTGATTGATCTTGTTTACTAAGGAGAAATAAGGTGTTACTTCTTTGAATTTTTTTATTGAAGTATAGTTGATTTACAACGTTGTGTTATTTTCTGGTGTACATCAAATTGATTCAGTTATACATAAGAATACTTATATATATTTTCAGGGTGTTACTTCTTAGTGAAGACAGGGAGGAATATGTTGGGAACCTGATTTTTCTGGATGCCTTTTAATACTTCCACATCCAGTGATAAAAGTTAATGGAAGATTAACTGCTGCAACCCTCAAAAAAGTAGGACCACAGATGGCTCAGGTCCTTAGAGAATGAAAGTTTGGATTATCAGGTATAGAATCATGAATGTTAAGAATTATGCAGAAGCTGAGACTTTACTGCAAGATAACAAGTTATCTTGTCACAGTTTCATGAATGCTGGCAAGAGATGTGAGACTTGGGTCAGGCAAATAGGACATTTACTCACCACAATAATAATAGAGTGTCAGCCTTTATGTTGCTCCCCAAGCACCTGTTCCCACATGGTAATGTAAAATGGCCAGGTGAAGGGTATACATATGGTGAGTGGCATCACAGGAGGAGAATTCTGAGCTTAGGAAACCCCTATCCTTTATAATGGGCAGTAAACCAGTCTTTTCCCCAGTGGGAGACATTGCCTTTATTATACTGGACAATAAATAAAGTTTACTTTGGAGAGAGACATTATCTATTCCCTCAAAGACTAACTGCTATGTAATTATCCTTGAAATGACAGTTCTGGAACAAATGCTCTCAGTGCCTTTGTTTGCAAGATGTGCAGAAACTTAACTTGAGAGGTCAATGGAGAACTGTATTCCAACAACCGGTTTAAGTGCTGCATAAGGGCAAAGGCAAAATGGAATGTAGTAGAAGGAAGTTTACCAAGTCTATGATGATGCATGTATTTTTTATCCTTGTTTTATTATGTATATATTGGCTCGGCCAAAAGGTTTGTTCAGTTTTTTGTTTTGTTTTTTTTTCCGTAAGATGGCTCTAGTAGCACTTATTTGTTTTTAACTTCATTCAAAACAATTTTGTTAGATTGTATGTGACAATTGTTATATCAGCGTGCATTTTAAAGAAGACTTACCAAAATTGGTGAAATTTTGTGTAGCCATTTTAATATTGAAGATGGAAGAAAAAAAGCAACATTTTTGGCACATTATGCTTTATTATTTCAAGAAAGGTAAACACGCAACTGAAATGCAAAAAAAAATTTTGCAGTGTATGGAGAAGGTGCTGTGACTGATCGAACATGTCAAAAGTGGTTTGTGAAGTTTTGTGCTAGAGATTTCTCGCTGGACGATGCTCCACAGTCGGGTAGACCAGTTGAAGTTGACAGCGATCAAATCGAGGACAATCAAAGTGGGAGATAGCCAACATACTCAAAATATCCAAATCAAGTGTTGAAAATCATTTGCACCAGCTTGGTTATGTTAATCGTTTTGATGTTTGGGTTCCACATAAATTAAGTGAAAAAAACTTTCTTGATCGTATTTCTGCATGCAATTCTTTACTTAAACATAATGAAAACTTTCCATTTTTAAAACAAATTGTGACAGGAGATGAAAAGTGTATACTGTACAATAATGTGGGATGGACAAGACCATGGGGCAAGCGAAATGAACCACCACCAACCACACCAAAGGCTGGTCTTCATCCAGAGAAGGTGATGTTGTGTATATGGAGGAACAGGAAGGGAGTCCTCTATTATGAGCTCCTTCTGGAAAAGCAAACAATTAATTCCAACAAGTACTGCTCCCAGTTAGACCGGATGAAAACAGCACTTGATGAAAAGTGTCCTGAATTAGTCAACAGAAAACGCATAATCTTCCATCAGGATAACACAGGAACGCATGTTTCTTTGATGACGAGGCAAAAACTGTTACAGTTTGGCTGGGAAGTTCTGATTCATGTGCCATATCCAGCAGACATTGCACCTTCATATTTCCATTTACTTAGGTCTTTACAATATTCTCTTAATGAAAAAGATTTCAATTCCCTGGAAAACTGTAAAAGGCACCTGGAACTGTTCTTTGCTCAAAACGATAAAAAGTTTTGGGAAGATGGAATTATGAAGTTGCCTGAAAAATGGCAGAAGGTAGTGAAACAAAAGGGTGAATATGTTGTTCAATAAAGTTCGTGGTCCTCTTTTTCTTTCTCTCTCCAAGAACAGAGGAAAGGCCATGTGAGGACACAGAAAGAAGGTGGTCATCTGCAAGCCAGGAAGAGAGACCTCACTGGTTAAGTCATAAGTAATCAAGTCCAAAACCTTAGGATCTGTCATTCCTGGAGAAAGGACCATGGAGAGGTTCATTTGCTGCTGCCCCAGAGTGAAAGGAAGAGAAATTAACTTTCATACTGTGAGCTGAGATAGGCTCTGCCAGAGATTGTAGGAAACATTCATCTCTTCTTTCAAGTTACCATAAAGGAGAACATCTAGATTTCCTGCAGCCAATTTGGTTGTTAGAGAGAACTGACAATAGGTAAGATATTGACAGAAGACAAAAAGCAGAGGATGGGTAGTTTTTCTTTCTTGTGGAAGCATCTGGACTCTAGCTGGAGCCAACTGTTTATCACCTGGCATGGATGCAGTAGCTGAACAGCAGCAAGGCCTCAAATGATAAAGGTGCCTTCAGAAATCTGAGACACACTGAGATTTAACTGAAAGCAAGAAGAGGCATAAATCATCCCCAAAAGAGAAAAGCCGGCAGGACAATGGGAGGGTGGGGGAAGATGGCGGAAGAGTAAGAGGCGGAGATCACCCTCCACCCCAGAGATACACCAGAAATACATCTAAGCATGGAACAACTCCTATAGAACACTTACTGAACGCTGGTAGAAGACCTAAGACCTCCCAAAAGGTGCGCGAGGAGAGAGGATTAAGAACGCTACTTAAAGGTGCTCCAGAGACGGGCACAAGCCGCGGCTAACAGCGCGGACCCCAGAGACGGGCATGAGACGCTAAGGCTGCTGCTGCCGCCACCAAGAGGCCTATGTGCGAGCACAGGTCACTATCCATACCTCCCTTCCAGGGAGCCTGTGCAGCCCGCAACAGCCATGTTCCCAGAATCCAGGGACAACTTCCCCGGGAGAACGCATGGCGCGCCTCAGGCTGGTGCAATGTCCCACTGGCCTCTGCCGCCACAGGCTCGCCACACATCCGCACCCCTCCCTCCTCCCGGCCTGAGTGAGCCAGAGCCCCAGAGTCAGCTGCTCCTTTAACCCCTTCCTGTCTGAGCAAAGAAAAGATGCTCTCCGGCGACCTGCACGCAGAGGTGGGGCCAAATCCAAAGCTGAGCCCCGGGAGCTGTGAGAACAAAGAAGAGAAAGGGAAATGTCTCCCAGTAGACACAGGAACAGCGGATTAAATCTCCACAATCAACTTGATGTACCCTGCATCTGTGGAATACATGAACAGACAAAGAATCATCCCAAATTGAGGAGGTGGACTTTGAGAGCAAGATTAATTATTTTTTCCCCTTTCCTCTTTTTGTGAGTGTGTATGTGTATGCTTCTGTGTGAGATTTTGTCTGTATAGCTGTGCTTTCACCATTTGTCCTAGGGTTCTATCCGTCTGTTTTGTTTTTTTTTTTTACTTTAAAAAAACTTTTTTTCTTAATAATTATTTTAACAACTTTATTTTATCTTACTTTATTTTATTTTATCCTCTTTCTTTCTTTCTTTCTTCCTTCCTTCCTTTCTACTTTTTCTCCCTTTATTCTGAGCCGTGTGGATGAAAGGCTCTTGGTGCTGCAGCCAGGAGTCAGTGCTGTGCCCCTGAGGTGGGAGAGTCAACTTCAGAACACTGGTCCACAAGAGACCTCCCAGCTCCACATAATATAAAATGGCGAAAATCTCCCAGAGATCTCCATCTCAACAACAGCACGCAGAATCACTCAACGACCAGCAAGCTACAGTGTTGGACACCCTATGGCAAACAACTAGCAAGACAGGAACACAACCCCACCCATTAGCAGAGAGGCTGCCGAAAATCATGATAAGTCCACAGACACCCCAAAACACACCACCAGACGTGGACCTGCCCACCAGAAAGACAAGATCCAGCCTCATCCACTAGAATGCAGGCACTAGTTCCCTCCACCAGGAAGCCTACACAACCCACTGAGCCAACCTTAGCCACTGGGGACAGACACCAAAAACAATGGGAAGTGTGAAACTGAAGCCTGCAAAAAGGAGACCCCAAACACAGTAAGATAAGCAAAATGAGAAGACAGAAAAACACACAGCAGACGAAGGAGCAAGATAAAAACCCACCAGACCTAACAAATGAAGAGGAAATAGGCAGTTTACCTGAAAAAGAATTCAGAATAATCATAGTAAAGACAATCCAAAATCTTGGAAATAGAATAGAGAAAATGCAAGAAACATTTAACAAGGACCTAGAAGAACTAAAGATGAAACAAGCAATGATGAACAACACAATAAATGAAATTAAAAATACTCTAGAAGGGATCAATAGCAGAATAACTGAGGCAGAAAAACAGATAAGTGACCTGGAAGATAAAATAGTGGAAATAACTACTGCAGAGCAGAATAAAGAGAAAAGAATGATAAAACTGAGGATAGTCACAGACACCTCTGGGACAACATTAAACGCACCAACAGTCGAATTATAGGCATCCCAGAAGAAGAAGAGAAAAAGAAAGGGACTGAGAAAATATTTGAAGAGATTATAGTTGAAAACTTCCCTAATATGGGAAAGGAAATAGTTAATCAAGTCTAGGAAGCACAGAGAGTCCCATACAGGATAACTCCAAGGAGAAACATGCCAGGACACATATTAATCATACTGTCAAAAATTAAATACAAAGAAAACATATTAAAAGCAGCAAGGGAAAAACAACAAATAACACACAAGGGAATCCCCATAAGGTTAACAGCTGATCTCTCAGCAGAAACTCTGCAAACCAGAAGGGACTGGCAGGACATATTTAAAGTGATGAAGGAGAGAAACCTACAAATAAGATTACTCTACCCAGCAAGGATCTCATTCAGATTTGATGGAGAAATTAAAACCTTTACAGACAAGCAAAAGCTGACAGAGTTCAGCACCACCAAACCAGCTCTACAACAAATGCTAAAGGAACTTCTCTAGGCAAGAAATACAAGAGAAGGAAAAGAACAACAATAACAAACTAAAAACAATTAAGAAAATAGGAATAGGAACATACATATCAATAATTATCTTAAATGTAAATGGATTAAAAGCTCCCACCAAAAGACAGAGACTGGCTGAATGTATACAAAAACAAGACCCATATATATGCTGTCTACAAGAGACCCACTTCAGACCTAGAGACACGTATAGACTGAAAGTAAGGGGATGGAAAAAGATATTCCATGCAAATGGAAACCAAAAGAAAGCTGGAGTAGCAATTCTCATATCAGACAAAATAGACTTTAAAATAAAAACTATTAGAAGAGACAAAGAAGGACACTACATAATGATCAAGGGATCAATCCAAGAAGAAGATATAACAATCGTAAATATTTATGCACCCAACATAGGAGCACCTCAATACATAAGGCAAGTACTAACAGCCATAAAAGGGGAAATCGACAGTAACACACTCATAGTAGGGGACGTTAACACCCCACTTTCACCAATGGACAGATCATCCAAAATGAACATAAATAAGGAAACACAAGCTTTAAATGATACATTAAACAAGATAGACTTAATTGATATTTATAGGACATTCCATCCAAAAACAACAGAATACACATTTTTCTCAAGTGCTCATGGAGCATTCTCCAGGATAGATCATACCTTGGGTCACAAATCAAGCCTTGGTAAATTTACGAATTTTGAAATTGTATCAGTTGTCTTTTCTGACCACAATGCTATAAGACTAGATATCAATTACAGGAAAAGATCTGTAAAAAATACAAAAACATGGAGGCTAAACAATACACTACTTAATAACGAAGTGATCACTGAAGAAATCAAAGAGGAAATCAAAAAATACCTAGAAACAAATGACAATGAAGACACAACAACCCAAAACCTATGGGATGCAGCAAAAGCAGTTCTAAGAGGGAAGTTTATAGCAATACAATCCTACCTTAAGAAACAGGAAACATCACGAATAAACAACCTCTCCTTGCACCTAAAGCAATTAGAGAAAGAAGAACAAAAAAAACCCCAAAGTTAGCAGAAGGAAAGAAATCATAAAGATCAGATCAGAAATAAATGAAAAAGAAATGAAGGAAATGATAGCAAAGATCAATAAAACTAAAAGCTGGTTCTTTGAGAACATAAACAAAATTGATAAACCATTATCTAGACTCATCAAGACAAAAAGGGAGAAGACTCAAATCAATAGAATTAGAAATGAAAAAGGAGAAGTAACAACTGACACCGCAGAAATACAAAAGATCATAAGAGATTACTACAAGAAACTCTATGCCAATAAAATGGACAACCTGGAAGAAATGGACAAATTCTTAGAAATGCACATCCTGCCAAGACTGAATCAGGAAGAAATAGAACATATAAAAGGATCAATCACAAGCACTGAAATTGAATCTGCAATTAAAAATCTTCCAACAAACAAAAGCCCAGGACCAGATGGCTTCACAGGTGAATTCTATCAAACATTTAGAGGAGAGCTAACACCTATCCTTTTCAAACCCTTCCAAAATATAGCAGAGGGAGGAACACTCCCAAATTCATTCTACGAGGCCACCATCACCCTGATACCAAAACCAAACAAGGATGTCACAAAGAAAGAAAACTACAGGCCAATATCACTGATGAACATAGATGCAAAAATCCTCAACAAAATACTAGCAAACAGAATCCAACAGCACAATAAAAGGATCATACACCATGATCAAGTGGGGTTATTCCAGGAATGCAAGGATTCTTCAATATATTCAAATCAATCAACGTGATCCACAATATTAAAAATTGAAGGAGAAAAACCATATGACCATCTCAACAGATGCAGAGAATGCTTTTAACAAAATTCAACACCCATTTATGATAGAAACCCTGCAGAAAGTAGGCAGAGAGGAACTTTCCTCAACATAATAAAGGCCATATATGACAAACACACAGGAAACATTATCCTCAATGGTGAAAAACTGAAAGCATTTCCACTAAGATCAGGAAGAAGATAAAGTTGCCCACTCTCACCACTCTTATTCAACATAGTTTTGGAAGTTATAGCCACAGCAATCAGAGAAGAAAAGGAAATAAAAGGAATCCAAATCGGAAAAGAAGAAGTAAAGCTCGCACTGTTTGCAGATGACATGATACTATACATAGAGAATCCTAAAGATGCTACCAGAAAACTACTAGTGCTAACCAATGAAGTTGGTAAAGTAGCAGGATACAAAATTAATGCACAGAAATCTCTGGCATTCCTATACACTAATGATGAAAAATCTGAAAGTGAAATCAAGAAAACACTCCCATTTACCACTGCAACATAAAGAATAAAATATCTAGGAATAAACCTACTTAAGGAGTCAAAAGACCTGTATGCAGAAAATTATGACACTGATGAAAGAAATTAAAGATGATACAAGTAGATGGAGAGTTATACCATTTTCTTGGATTGGAAGAATCAACAGTGTGAAAATGACTCTACTACCCAAAGCAAACTACAGAATCAATGCAATCTCTATCAAAGTACCACTGGCATTTTTCACAGAACTAGAAGAACACATTTCACAATTTGTATGGAAACACAAAAGACCCCGAATAGCCAAAGCAATCTTGAGAATGAAAAACGGAGCTGGAGGAATCAGGCTCCCTGACTTCAGACTATACTACAAAGCTAGAGTAATCAAGACAGTATGGCACTGGCACAAAAACAGAAATGTAGATCAGTGTAACATGATAGAAAGCCCAGAGATAAACCCACGCACATATGGTCACCTTATCCTTGATAAAGGAGGCAGGAATATACAATGGAGAAAGGACAGCCACTTCAATAAGTGGTGTTGTGAAAACTGGACAGGTACATGTAAAAGTATGAGATTAGAACACTCCCTAACACCATACACAAAAATAAGCTCAAAATGGATTAGGGACCAAAATGTAAGGCCAGAAACTATCAAACTCTTAGAGGAAAACATAGAACACTCTATGACATAAATCACAGCAAGATCCTTTTTAACCCACCTCCTACAGAAATGGAAATAAAAACAAAAATAAACAAATGGGATCTAATGAAACTTCAAAGCTTTTGCACAGCAAAGGAAACCATAAAGAAGACCAAAAGACAACTCTCAGAATGGGAGAAAATATTTTCAAATGAAGCAACTCTCAGAGGATTAATCTCCAAAATTTACAAGCAGCTCTTGCAGCTCAATAACAGTAAAACAAACAACCCAATCAAAAAATGGGCAGAAGACCTAAATAGACATTTCTCCAAAGAAGATATACAGATTGCCAACAAACATTTGAATGAATGCTCAACATCATTTTAATCATTAGAGAAATGCAAATGAAAACTACAATGAGATATCATTTCACACCAGTCAGAATGGCCATCATCAAAAAATCTAGAAACAGTAAATGCTGGAGAAGGTGTGGAGAAATGGGAACGTGCTTGTACTGCTGGTGGGAATGTGAATTGGTACAGCCACTATGGAGAACAGTATGGAGGTTCCTTAAAAACCTACAAATAGAACTACCATATGACCCAGCAATCCCACTACTGGGCATATACCCTGAGAAAACCATAATTCAGAAAGAGTCATGTACCAAAATGTTCATTGCAGCTCTATTTACAATAGCCAGGAGATGGAAACACCCTAAGTGTCCATCATCGGATGAGTGGATAAAGAAGATGTGGCACATATATACAATGGAATATTACTCAGCCATAAAAAGAAACGAAATTGAGTTATTTGTAGTGAGGTGGATGGACCTAGAGTCTGTCATACAGAGTGAAGTAAGTCAGAAAGAGAAAGACAAATACCGTATGCTAACACATATATATATGGAATTTAAGGGAAAAAAAATGTCATGAAGAACCTAGGGGTAAGACGGGAATAAAGACACAGACCTACTAGAGAATGGACTTGAGGATATGGGGAGGGGGAAGGGTAAGCTGTGATTAAGCAAGAGAGAGGCATGGACATATATATACACTACCAAACGTAAAATAGATAGCTAGTGGGAAGCAACTGCATAGCACAGGGAGATCAGCTTGGTGCTTTGTGACCACCTGGATGGGTGGGATAGGAAGGGTGGGAGGGAGGGAGATGCAAGAGGGAGGAGATATGGGAACATATGTATATGTATAACTGATTCACTTTGTTATAAAGCAGAAACTAACACACCATTGTAAAGCAATTATACTCCAATAAAGATGTAAAAAAAAAAAACAGGAACAAAGTTCGTGGTGAAAATGAAAAATGTGTCTTTTATTTTTACTTAAAAACCAAAGGCAATTTTTGGCCATCCCAATAATTGAATATACTGTTTTTTTCGCTCCCTTTTGTCTACTGTTTCACAGAGTATGTATTGGTTGTGATTAACATTATTCTTCATTGTTTACATTACAAGCCGTCTATCAAAGAAAGATTATTCATGAGCTAGAAAATAAATGAACATTATTCAGACCTTGATACAATAATTTATGTGATTTTTTTGTCTTTTTTGGGGGGAGAAAGGTTCAGTGTGGCTTTGTTAGTGTAAGAAATAGTTGTAAAAAAAGAGAAATAGTTGTGTTTATGTTATTTGGTAATGCATCTTTGATATTATTATTTTTTGGAAGGTTAACAATGGGCCAAAGATTGTGAATAGACATGGAATATCCAAAGAGCAGAATTTACCTGATATTGTTACTGATTCTCAGTTCCATCCTTGACATTCTAAATTCTGCTCGCACTGTAGCAGGACAAAGCCTAAAAACTACATTTTTCCTTGCCAGTAGAGTTCCAGCTAGAGTCTGCCAATTAGAGGCTCAAGGAACAGGTTTGGAAGACAGAGGAAGAGCAGCCATTTTTCTTCATTGTAGCTCTGGGAAGGCCTGTCAGCAGCATCAATTTCAGGCAACTGAATTTTGGACATCCTCCTGAGTATCTCTCACTTTGGTATTGTTGGCAGCTGAGATCATTGGTAGACTCTTGACCTCTGCTATTTTGAATTTCCTGAAAGTATTTTTCCTGACATTTACTCCTGTAACTTTCCAATAGTTCTGCATTAATTCCTTGTATTAAACCTCTTCCTACACCAAATACCTGGAATGGCTTTTATTTTCCTGATAAAACTCTGACTAATATGGGGAATTATTCTCTAGAAATAGACACTGACTGTCTTTGCAGAATAATGTTAGAAGGACTGAAATAAATAATCAATCGGTCCAATATTCTTAAAGGTAAACAAATGTTTAAAAATTTGCCTTTTTTCTGTATTGGTGAGCTATATATACATGGAAGCCATATACATGGAAGATGATGTAATCTTAAGTAATATATAATACTGATTTTAGAATTAACCTCAAATCTGCTTTTGCGTGATTGTCTGTGTTTTACAACCTGTGTATCAGTTTCCTCATAAGAGAGTTATGAAGAATAAGTATAGTAATTCATGTCAAGTGGTTAACACATAGTTAAGTGCTCAATAAATAGTAGATATTCTTACTAATAGGAATATTAGAATTGTAAAAATGTAAGGTATAGTGTATTATATCCTGAGAAATGTGGTAAAAAATATTGATCTCAAATCTCATCTTATTTTTTTTTCCCCTGAGATCTATACTCAGAATTTTAGTGGTCAGTGGGGGAGGGGAAGCAGTTCTTCAGTTGTAGCCTCTAATCAGTTAAACTTTATTGAGGTCTCACTATGGCCAAGGCACTTATTTAACAAAGTGGTGGCAGGGACTGCACCTGCCTTGTTTGGGCCCGTGTCCCAGCACCTCACAAGCAGCCTGACACATAGCCAGTTGTCAGTAAAAATTTGATGAAAGGATGAAAAAAGATATTGTATTGAATACTGTGGTTGGAAGGAAGCATGGAGTTCAGTACACAGAAAGATGAGTAAAAAAAAGTCTTTTACACGCAGTTTATAATCTCATAAGGAAAACTGTTCAAGTCACAATTAACCAACATTCAAGGCAAACTATACACAGAGGAGAGTGATTCATTCTGTTTGGGAGTGATCAGAGAAGGTTTCAACCGAAATGAAATAAAGGTGAGCTGTGACAGATGAGTTGGATTGTGTCAAGCTGACAATGGCAAAGGGATGGAAAATTGAGAGGAGTGATTGTATGCAACAGGAGTTTTGTTGGGACAATAAATAATGCCCCTTTATCCCTCATCTCCTGAATTTCAGAGCCAGTTGAGAAGTAGAGCAAGGATCACTTAGAGATCAAAATAACAGCTTTACTATTGATTCCTCTAAATTGACCTTACTTCCCCCCTTCCAAACTGTAGGTCTTCTACTTGCAGGTTCTGAATGTGTTCTGGGAAACATACTGTATGGATAAACAGAGTGAGGACAGGCCACTTTGAAAGGAAGGCACAAAAGAGTCACATATACTCACATCTTTCTCCCAAACTCATCAATCTCTGGAGAGAAGTAAGTTAGGAGCCAGAGAAAAAGAGGCTAAAAATAATCATCCACAATTCTCCCTCCAGATGGTGAAAAATCCTATGCTTTATAGATATTTGAGAGGTGAGGTTTGAGCATTTCCTTAGCATAGACACACAGTATAGATATACATAGCTTAAATTTGAATATTTTTTTTATCTCTTCCTCTATTTACAAAAATCTGTTGTGTGACTTCATTCATTGAAATGCAAAGAACAGTAGTATGAACTTGGTGTGGAGAATGCGACTGATAAACCTTTGTACCAATCTTCAAATTAGAACTTCTGGAAAATGGAAATAGGGATCCATTAGTTTATTAAGCGATTTCCTTGATTTAATTTTTTTCCCTGGGGAATCTGACAAAATTATGTATCAAGGGTCCTCACAAGCTTCTTCTCTGGAAGGAGGTTCATAGTGGCTTGCAGGATGTTTCAAATATCCTGGCTGCCCTTAAGCTATTCTTTAGTCAGCCATTCCAGCTTGAGTGTATTGAAGACATCAGTAAGTATTGACATAGAAGCAGGTGCATGTGTGTGATGGGGATAAATGGTCTGAGAAGGAAGTGAAGATAGGAGGAGGAGATGATAGAATTCAACCTCTTTGTCACATGTAGTTCTAATCCACTAGTTTGTAGATTTCTCAACTACAGGTTAAAGCCAGGGCCCACAAATGACAATATATTTTGTCCTAGAATGGCTGCATGTTCACTGTCTTTCAGGGTTTTAGAATTAGAGTAGTTTCTTTCATTCTCACATCTCTTTCCCTTCAATCCTGCCCCCTACCCTTAGGGTTTTGTAAACTTGTGAAAATTACTTAATTTTTTAATTACTTAAAAATTAATTATTTAATTACTGAACCTCATACTCCTCAACTCTAAAGTGGGTATTTATTTATTTTTTTAATGTATTTGTTGTTGAATATAGGCACTTAACAGGATTTACTCTCTTGCTGGAAAAAGCATGTGTTTTAAGTATTTAATTACAATAAAATTCAGTGAATACTATGATAGGGTATATAATCTAGCACAGTGATTTTCAAGGTGTGGTCCTTGGACAAGCATTATTGAACTCATCTGTGACCTTGTTTGGAATTCACCAACTCTACCATATCTGTTGAATCAATCTTTGGAGATGGGGCTCAGGAAACTCTTTTAACAAACACTCCAGGTGACTCATTTACATTAAAATTTGAGAAATACTGCACTAGGGGACCCTAACCTGGGCTAATGAGTTAGGGAAAGTCCACTGAGAGAGGTAATATTTAAAATGAGATGTGAGAGATGAGCTGGGGTACTGGGTAAGGCTGGGAGATTTTCAGGCAAAGTAAACAGCTAATTTGGAGGCCTAGAAAGAGTTTGTCTTATTTAAATCTCTCTAATGGCATGATTAAGGTGTGTGTTTTCTGGGGGCCACATGTGAACCCCATTTGTAAGAGAGCCAGTCTTAGTCTCCATCTAAAAGGACTACACTGAGGGATGAAGGGGTGCCCAACAGAGAAATAGACTTCCTAAAGTTCAGCGTCTAGGGGTAGAGAATTAACAGCATAATAGAACTCCAGTCGCAGGCCAGCAGACAGATCACCATGGAACTCATAAAGATACTCCACATGAGAAAGTCAGCAAGTCTTCAATCCTTTGATAAATATTTTCTGTGCACTTATATTGTACTAAATTTTCTTGACGTTGGGAATACAGCATTGAAAAGAAAAAGGAGAGCAAGAATAAAAAACATGTAATATGTCAGGTATGAGTAAGTGTTCTTAATAAAAATATGGCAGGTAAAAAGGCTAGAGAGCAATAGGAGTGCTATTATGTATAGGAGCTATGGAAGGCCATACAAGCCCTTTTTCTGAAAAGGAGATACTTGAACAGATATCTGAAGGAAGTGAGAGGGTCAGTCATACAGAGAGATTTATAAGCAGAAAAAATCAAGTGAAAAGGCCCTGAGGTAGAAGCATCCTTGCCCAGAATAGAGTAGGGAAAGGGAGAGAGTGATAGGTGATGAGACATCTATGATTGAAGGAGGCCAGGTCATTCAGCACCTTGGGTAACAATGGCCAGGACATTGAAATTTCATTTCGAAAGAGATTGAAAGGCACTGGAATTTGGGCAGAGGGGTGCTATGATCTTGACTTGAGTTTAAAAAAGCTTATGGGTGTTAGATAGTTGGGGGAAAGGATAGATGCCGCGAGGAAGGTTAGGAGTTTAGTGCAGATGAAGAGATGATGATGGTTTGGACAGGGGTGGTAGTGATGATGGTGGTAAGAACTGGTCAGATTCTGGATATACAATGAATCCTAATTATTCACAGATTCTGTTTGTAATTTTGCCTTCTCACTAAAATTTATTTGTAACCTAAAAATCACTACCCAGTGCTTTCTTTTGTGGTCATTCACATACATACTTTTTTACAGAGTGGCCAACAATTTGAGTTGCCCCATGTGTATGTTACCTGCTGAACTCCAATAAGATGGGAAGATCGCCTTTTTTTCAGTTCTTATATTATGAACAAGTGTCCTCCTCATGTATATCTAGTGCCACATCTTTTGTATTTATTTGCTTTTTGCTGGTGATTTTACTGTTTAAAATGATCTCAGGGCTTCCCTGGTGGTGCAGTGGTTGAGAGTCTGCCTGCCGATGCAGTGGACACAGGTTCGTGCCCCAGTCCGGGAAGATCCCACATGCCGCAGAGCGGCTGGGCCTGTGAGCCATGGCCGCTGAGCCTGCACGTCCGGAGCCTGTGCTCCGCAACGGGAGAGGCCACAACAGTGAGAGGCCCGCGTACCGCAAAAAAAAAAAAAAAAAAAAAAAAAAATATCTCAAATGTAGTGCTGAAATAGTGTCTAGTGTTCCTGAGCACAGGAAGGCTGCCATGTTCCCTATGGAGAAAATACACGTGTTAGATAAGATTTGTTCAGGCATGAGTTATAGTGCTGCTGGCCATCAGTCCAGTGGTAATGAATCAACAATATATATTAAAAAGTGTGTTTAAACCAAAACACACATAAAACAAACACACATTCCAACTGTGTCAACTACTCATTCCAGTGTTAATGAATCAACAATATATGTTAAAAAGTGTGTTTAAACCAAAAGACACATAAAACAAAGTTATGTATTGATGGGTTGATGAAAATGTAACCAAGTGCACACAGAAACATAACCCTGTATTTCCCCCAGGAGCAATGATCTAGTATTCACTAATTTGATGTTTTCAGTGACTTTATAGAACATAACTACTGGGAATAATGTGAATTGATTATATTTTGAAGATAGTGACAGAATATGCTAATGGTTCAAAATGGGTTATGAGAGAATAGGAGGGCTCTGAGATATTTGGCCCAAACAGAATAGAGTTGCCATTTGCTTATGTGGCGAAGGCCGTAGGATGAGCAAATTTTGTGAGTGAGGGGAAATCAAATTTGGTCTTAAACATATTAAGTTTGAAATGTCTATTAGACAGTTAAGTAGAGATGTTGACAAATCAGTAAGACATATGGGTCTCCATAGTGGGTACTGATGCTACATTCCAACTGTGTCAACTATTTCAGCTGTATGCTCTTCCCTCACTATCCCCTGGATTCTTGCCAGGAGGAATCAAAAACAACAGACAGTGGGTAAAGAAGGAGGTGGATCAAGGAACAGAAATTAAATCAACCATATCCTTCTCTGCCCTGGCAGGTCTGAGTTGGACAGTTTGGAGTTTTGATCCTTATACTGCATTTGGTTATTAAAGCTTATGACTTTTTATTATTTATAATTGACAGAAGAACTATGGGATATGTCTGAGTCTTCATCACAGGAGTGGGAAATAATGAGCCCACAGAGTGAGTTTCATAGTCCATGAGAAAAATAACACATCCTAGTAAGTACATCTATGCCTGTGACTTTCATTATCTTTCATATGCTGATGGATTACAGATTTATGTCTCCAAACAAGATCTTTCTTCTGGTCTTCAGACCCATATATTGAGCTGTGTACTTGACATTTCTATTTGAATGTCTCAAAAATTCCTCAAATTCAACATGTTCAATATTGAACTCATAGTCCTCCTAACACCTCGGATAAAGATGGTCTCCTTAACCAGTCTTTAGCCAGGCTTCTCTTGAGCCCTCTTCTTGACCTGGTTTTAGCCTTGGTCTGTAAAGACTCGAACAAAACACTAAGATGGTTTCTAACAGCTCAAGGCCTTATCCCTAGGATGACCCCATCCCCCATTAAAGTGCCTTTGTAAGAAAACTCAAGGCTGCCAAAAGAATTTACTGTTTGTGCTAGTCCACACCTGAAGACAGGACTCCTTTTCCCAGACTCTGTGGGAGGGTAGGGGCCTAATTTTGATAAGTGTCAGCTAACAAACCCAGATGACTTTTCAATGCACCAAGTCCCTGTTTTGTGAAAAAAACTTCAGTCTTCCTCCTGTGTTTCTCCTTTGCTCTCATACTACTACCACACTCAAAACACTTCTTACACTTCAGGTGACCAAATGTGTGTGAGTTCTTCCCGCACCAAGAAATTCTCTGTGACACCAGCTGTGTGTCCTATAACTTAACTTAATTCTGACACTATCTACCTGAAGATAGTGTCATATCCCACAGGTTAAGGGCTCAGTCCCACGAGACTGCCCCCTACTTCAGATGCCAATTGCAAGTAGTAGGTCCCCAGGTTACCTAGAACTTCTGTCTGACTTGGCTACAAATCTGAGGTTCCCGTGATCTCCTCTGCATCAGATTTTATTATTTGCTAGAGCTGTTCACAGAACTCAGGAAAACACTTACTTACACTTCCCAGTTTATTAAAGATTATAATAAAGGATACAGATGAACAGCCGGATGAAGAGGTACATAGACTGAGGTCTGTGAGGGTCCCAATCACAGGAGCTTCTGTCCCACAGATTTGGGAGTGTCACCCTCTTGGTACATGGATGTGTTCAGAAACCTGGAAGCTCTCCATGCTGATGTTATTGGGGTTTTATGGAGACTTCCTCATTTAGACATGATTAGTTATTAACCCTATTTTCAGCCTCTCTCCCCTTTCTAGGCAGTGGAGGGGAGGTCTGATAATTCCAAGCTTATGGCTTGGTCTTTCTGGTGACCAGCCCCCATTCAGGAGCCAACCTGGAGTCACCTCATTACAACAAAAGATGCTTCTAATGCGCTTATCACTTAGGAATTACAAAGGTTATAGGAGCCTTGTGTCAGAAACTGGTGGCAGAGATCTATCTATCTATCTATCTATCTATATACATATATATATATATATATAAAAATATAATTTCACACACTCCCTTCCCACTTTTGCACTTTTTCACTTCCTTAACTCTATTGTGCCCTCACTCGTCCCCTCCTTCTTCCCTCATTCTCCTTTTAGATCTCCCAGTTACCTCTTTACAAATCAAAGTTGAGTTCAGTTCATGCTGGACTCTTTCCCCTATTGCAATAGTTATTACTGATTCAAATATGTCAGTATCACTTTTATGTCCAGCTTTATTTAGCTTTGACATCCGCATTCTACCCACAGATCTTGTCCACTTTCAGTTCTCCTTATTTCAGTGAATGGCACTATCATCCATCCACTTGCGAAAGTAAGACCCTTAGCTCTTGATATCTCTTTTTCACTTTAACCAATATCACTTCTCTACTCTCCATAACTAATCCATCATTGTGTCCTGCGGTTTCAACTTCCAGACATCTCTTGAATCTATGCACTTCTTTTCAACTCTACTGCTACCATTTTTCCAGGCAGTCATACAGAACATCAGATATGAGCATGAGTTTATTGCCGGATTGCTCACTGACTGGGCTTGAATACCACTCCTATTGCATATTATCTTTTTGACCTTGTCAAATCACTCGACAACTTTAAATCTCACTTTACATATCTGCAAAGATCATTACGGTCTCTAATACATAAAATTGTTGTAAGGATTAAATGAGATTCAATATGTCTGGCACATGAGTTTTGTTAAGTGAGCTATTATTAGGTTAAGATACCATCATTGCCTGCCTGGACCATTGCAATATCCTTCTAACTGGTCTCGCTGCACCCATTCTGTCTACTGCCAATATAGCTCTCACATGCAGCCATAAGCCTGGGAGGCTTATCATTTCAAAGTCCAAGTATAATTGTGTAACCTTCACTTAAAAATTTTCTATAGCTTTAACTGGTCTAATAATAAACACCTAAATTCAAAACATAACCTACCAGATTTTGCCTTATTTGGCACTTACCTCCCTTTAGAGTTTTGGTTTTTTTTCACTCCTGCCTTGTCCACCTTCTTTAATTTTTCAAATGGTCCATGCCATTTTGCCACTACCACTTCCCTTATAACAACACTATGTTGTTATAAACTCCCTGCATGTGCCGTTTGCTCTGTCTGGAATGTCTTCTGCCCTCTGTGCCTAATTAATTCTCTTAATCTTGCATATCTTAGTTTGGGCATCACTTTCTCAGGTAAGCCTTTTTTACTTCTCTAATTAGGTAAGAGCCTTTGATAGAGAGTTTCAGAGCATCTCTACCTGTTTGTATTCATATATTCCTTACTCTTTTTATGTGATTCATGTCTGACTCTTGGTAGGCTCATTGAAACAGTGATGGTTGTCTGGATTGAATCAGCATTGGTTTTTCAGTGATTACCAGATAGTACAGCTTAGCACATAGTAAACAATAAATTTTGTTGAATGAATGTCCACATAAACCACTTATGCTCCACAGATAGTAGCTATTATTGCTATTGATACTTATTGAGAAGTATGGTGTGAGCAGCTGCTCTCATTTTCTAGGAGGCAAACTAGAACTAGGAAGCAGAAACCCAGGCAAGAAAATGGTAGGCTCATTATGACTCAGAAGGTCAGAGTTCAGTGGCCAGAGTAAGATGGCAAGAAAGCCCAAAATACAGATGAAGCTAGACAGAATGCCTGGTCAGGGTCCTCTTGATCTCTTAGAGGGCTTGTCTTCAGCATTCTTAAAGGAATGGTGTGTAAATGAAGGAGCTTATGGGTTGGCTTTGACAAACAATAAAGGAGAAGACTGCATTCCTAAATATGTACCCCAAGGAAAAAGCCAAGTCTTTAAATGTTTGTTACAGCAGAGTGGAATTGACAGGAAGGAAAAGGAGTCTGTATTTCCTCAGATTACTTCCTCCACTCCTTCTCTCATCTCCTTTCCAGAAACCATAGTTTGAAGGGGAGAAAAAACTAAACTAAACTAAACATGTTAAGTTACTTATTTAATTTCTGCCAATCTATTTTCTTTTCACTATTTTACTAGCAAAAATTACAAACCTACTTAATATTTTTTCCTAAAAAGCAGGTGTAATATTATTAGAATAGCTGATTCAGTCTATTTGAATTTATTAGTACTTGCATCATTATTATATTGTTGTAATTCAGAAGAATGAGGGAAAGGCACAACAAAAATAAAAATTTCTTATAGTGATACAGACACGATTCAGTTCACTTCCACATTTATTATTTATTCCTTAAAAAAATCCCTTATTAAACCTAATCAATGGACCTTTTAATTTAAGAAATATGAGTTGTGTCTAATTATTCCAATTATTTCAGAAAGGTACATTGGTGAGCTCATTCACTTTGGTGTAAAACATTCAGTTTTTTTGTTAATGGGATTATTCTATTTCCTAGTTAAGCTATTTTTCTATATATTTTTTTTCTATCTATTTTTCTATATATAATCAGTTGGTCTAGTGATTTATAATGTCTTTCTACACTGCTAGTATAAAGATTGGATATTTTCTTAAGTCTAAGATAATGGCAAAACATTAACAGTGAAATTAAGACTAAATGAGGCTCACTTAAAAATCCTCAGACTTGGGCTTCCCTGGTGGTGCAGTGGTTGAGAGTCCGCCTGCTGATGCAGGGGACACGGATTCGTGCCCCAGTCCGGGAGGATCCCACATGCCACGGAGCGGCTGGGCCCGTGAGCCATGGCCGCTGAGCCTGCGCGTCCAGAGCCTGTGCTCCGCAACAGGAGAGGCCACAACAGTGAGAGGCCTGCGTACCGCAAAAAAAAAAAAAAAAAAAAAAAAAAAATTCAGACTTTTGCTAAAATAACCTGACATATAAATAAAATGAGGTGTTTATTATTTATTATTATTAATTATTTATTTCAAAAGTGGTGGACAATTTTCATATACATTTTGAAACTGCATGACTTTAGTGGTATGTATACCATTATTTGTATTTTAATTTGTCAAATATGTTTCCTTCTCCCCTTACAAACAAAAAAAGAGGTAGATATAGAAAGCTAATAGAAAAATTGAAGCTGCCAATACTGTAACCATTAGGTTAGCATATATTTTTGTGATTGTACTTTGGATTTGACTCGAGGTTTCTGGCCTTCAGAGCAAGAGAGAAATGACCCATATTACTGAAAAGAGGAAACATTTCAGTTCTTCTGGGGAGATTCCCCCACTCCACATGTTAAAATTCTAAAATACCATTTCTCATGTGGGGCTTTATGTTCAGAACATTGTAACAGATATCTTCTAAATTCTGAATTAAATTATATAAAATGTAGAATAAAATTTCATACCTGGATTGCTCTAAACATAACCCTTACCCTATTCCTTAGGATTTTGAGTCAGAGGTCTTATACTTTTGGCAGGATGAAAGTTCATCTAAGCATTTTTACAAAAGCATGGCCAAGCAAATTAACAATGTGAATAGGCTTTAGAAGAATCTGCTTAATGGAAGAGCAGCTACAGTTTTAAGAATTTCAGAAACACCTTATTCATGTACAAGTGGAATAATTGCCATGTGATCTGAGGAGGTGATGCTTTACTATGTTGATAAACATTAATTTCTAAGGCTTATTAAGGTAGAACACTTACTAGGAAGCATTTAAGCTGATTAAAAATACCATATATTTGAAAGCTTTTAGAAATACATTTTTATTATTTATTAATTTGCTTATTTAAAAATAATATTTGTGTACTTTTCTTTTCCCCCAAGTAATCCTGCCAAGTAGCAGTTTACTGCTTATGGAAAGGTATTATCAAATTTTGTACCTTTCAAATATGTTTGTTCTTTATGCTCTGTATTAGTGTAACTATTTCTTTGATATACTTGAGTATCCTTCACATCACATAGCAGATTATTTTGTCATAAAATAAAGGAATAAACTGCTAAATGAATAAGTTGTACATTTACAATAAAGACACCATAATTCTCCTCTGTGTATGGTAAGACTTACAGGCATAATGTTAGTCTAAGGGCTGGATTTCAGTCCTTTTTGTCCTTCTTAGGTTCTGCCCAATTGTGAACACTGGGAACTAGTTCATCAGGCACTTTTCTGTTAAACCTCATGCGTAACTTAGCTTAAAAATAAGGCACAGGGCTTCCCTGGTGGTGCAGTGGTTGAGAGTCCGCCTGCCGATTCAGGGTACACGGGTTCATGCCCCAGTCCGGGAAGATCCCACAGGCCACGGAGCGGCTGTGCCCGTGAGCCATGGCCACTGAGCCTGCGTGTCCGGAACCTGTGCTCCGCAACGGGAGAGGCCACAACAGTGAGAGGCCTGCATACCACAAAAAAAAAAAAAAAAAAAAGCACAGACTTAAATGTATAACAGCAAAATTAACTTATGTAAAGCACATCTAATAGTGTATATAGTAAGCCAGCAATAACTATCAATTATTTTCCTTTCAAATGTATTTTTATTTTAATGGATTCTCTTGCAAACCTGAAGAAACTTCTTGATTCTAAGGAATTACATTAATGAATGAATGTCAAACACCAACATATATATTTTTGAAAGCCGTTGTCTTATAGGTATGTCACATAGATTGCCACTTCTTTATCCACTCACAATTCTAATCTTTCCAAGGTTTCTAGAGCAAATAAGCTTTCTTCTCAGTTTATAGTCTTTAATGCTTTTCCATGGATAGTGTAGACGGTCTTCCACCTCTTATATTATGTGCAGGCATTAAATAGATGCAAGTCAGTAAAACCCATGCCTAATATATATATATATATATATATATATATATATATATATATATATTCCTACACATATGAAAGAGCTCATATCAAGAAATCAGGTAATTTTTATGTGTCCTGTGTATAAAAGTTTACTTAGGATTTGCACAGGGGAGTAAAAAGAAAGCTAAATTCAGAGTGGAAAATGTAATAAAATTAATTTTCCCTCATTTGTTTAAAAAATAACCAATTATAAAGCAATTTTGAAATATATCTAAAACTATGCTTTCATTGAATTAATAGATGGTATATTATAAAACAAAAAAAATTTAAAGTTTTCATGGGATTAAAACTATAGTGAAATACAGTTAATTTTCCATTGCAATTCAATACATTTTATTTTGGAATTAACTTTATTATTTTTAAGATCTGAATTGATATAAAATTGAACACAATCTTTCTTTGTTCTGGGCAGCATCCCTTTGTCATTTTTCAAATCAACAGGCTCTTTTACAAATGTATATATTCTGTTTGTGGATATATTTGTGGGCAGCTCTGTGTATGAATTGTATAAGGATATCGAAAATCTGTTTTTTTTTTTAACTTCCATACGGTCAGAAATCATATAACATGAAGGATTAAGTTTGGAAATTATTTCAGCTTGTTCAGAAATTGCAATTAGGTATATAGTAAGCAGAAAAATTTAGCATTAGATAATGGGCATTTATTGACCAGATACTACGTAAGACAGAAACCTACAACTTGAACCAACTAAACTCTACCTGGGTAGTCCCACATTCATCCCACTTTTTTGGCTATCATTACAACCTTAAACATCCATTGGGTCCTATGATCTTTTGACAGGAAGATATTAAAGACACAAAATCCTAACAACTGAACTCTCTGCCAAGTGGTATAAACAATATCTACTATTAGTGAAAAAGAATTTGTTGTTAAGCTTAGACTGGTATCTCATTTGCCTATATATATTTACTGAAATTGTCAAAAGCTATATGAAGCAAGATTTTGAATTTATATAAAGCAAAGCACCTGACCTAAATCTTAGAGAAAGAGGGCTAGAGATTACAATTAATATGGTTGATAGAATGTGCCAAATATCTGCAACACTTTTAAACAGCAACACTTTTATACAGAAAACTAATTTTATGACCTAAACTTAGAAAATCATACCTGAGTAGCATTATCTCTTAATGCTTTGCCATTGCTTTTAAGACAAATAAACCTTTTGCCAACTTTTTATTCTTAACAGTGCACACTGGATATAAAGTAGCCAATTTTTCTGTAAACCTTGGTAACTATCTCAGAATAATTTAGAATCCCAGGGATTATAAAATGTTAAATGTCACAAGACTTTAAAGTCTAATCTCACCTTTCTTAAAAATAACTGTTAATAACCTCTGACTCATAGTATTACTCACCTACCCTTTCTCTCAGACTTTATTAAAAGCTACAACCAGTGAGTCAGAAAGAGGAGCTTCAAAAGAATGGCAAATTTCCAGGGTGAAGCATCTTCTGAAAAGTCATCATTTAACACACCTGTCATTGTTTTTCACAGTAATCCTTTCTAATTAGTCTATACTCCTTTCCACGACCTTGGATTTTGAGGACATTTTACTAAATGACTAAGAGCCGCTTATTTTCTCTTTTTAAAACATTTTCTTTCATAATTCAGCCAAATTTTCCGTATAACTTTTGAGTTTCGCACATTATTTTGTAACGGATATATGAAAATGACAATTTATTTTCTTTTTGCCATTCCACTATTCAGATTTAAGTGAACTTTTTTATTCTTTAGATACTATTTTGGTTTTCTTTAAAATTCTGCTTCTTCTAGTGTGTTTAAATTAAAAATATTTTTTCTTCCAGTTTTAAAGAAATATAATTTGCATAAGCACTGTATAAGCTTAAGGATTTGATTTATACACATCATGAAACAATTACCATGAGTTTAGTGAGCATCCATCATCTCACACAGATACAAAATTAAAGAAATAGAAAAGAAGTTTTTTCCTTGTGATGAGAAATCTTCGGATTTAATTTACTCTCTTAATAGCTTTTGTATATTACGTCCCTAGAACTTATTTATCTTTTTTTTTAAAATATTTTTTTATTGAAGTATAGTTGATTTACAATATTGTGTTAGTTTCAGGTGTTCAGCAAAGTGATTCAGATATATGTATATTCTTTTTTTCCAATTCTTTCCATTATAGGTTATTACAAGATATTGACTATAGTTCCCTGTGGTATACAGTAAACCCTTGTTGCTTATCTATTTTTATATATGGTAGTGTGTATCTGTTAGTGCATATGCCTAATTCATCCCTCTTCCCCTTCCCCTTTGGCAACCATAAGTTTTCTATGTCTGTGAGTCTCTTTTCTGTTTTGTACATAATTTCATTTGTACTGTATTTTAGACTCCACAAATAAGTGATATCATATAATATTTGTTTATCTCTGTCTGACTTACTTCACTTAGTATGATAATCTCTAGGTCCATCCATGGTGTGGTACATGACATTATTTCATTCTTTTTATGGCTGAATAATATTCTGTTGTATACATATACCACATGTTCTTTATCCATTTATCTGTTGATGTACACTTAAATTGCTTCCATGTCTTGGCTATTGTAAATAGTGCTGCTATGAACATTCTAGTGCATGTATCTTTTCAAATTAGAGTTTTTGTCTTTTCCAGATTTATGCCCTGGAGTGGAATTGCTGGATCATATGCTAACTCTATTTTTATTTTTTTGAGGACCTCCACTCTGTTTTCCATAGTGGTTGCACCAATTTACATTCCCAGCAACAGTGTAGGAGGGTTCCCTTTTCTCCACACCCTCTCCAGCAATTGGGATTTGTGGATTATTTGATGATGGCCATTCTGGAGGTTATTTATCTTATAATGGAAGTTTGTACCTTTGACCACCTTCATACAATTCCCCCTCTGCCAAACTTCCACCTCTAGTAACCACAAATCTGATCACTTTTTCTATGAGTTTGTTTCTTTGTTTATTTTTGAAGTATAATTGACCTACAACACTATGTTAGTTCCAGGTGCACCACAAAGTGATGAAATATTTCTATACATTTCAAAATGATCAACATGATAAGTCTAGTTACCATCTGTCACCATACAAAGATATTATATAACTATTGATTATATCGCCCACATTGTACCTTTCATACCTGTCACTCATTTATTTTGTCACTGGAAGTCTGTATCTCTTAATCTCCTTCACTTATTTCTCTTCTCCCCCCATGCCCCTTTCCTTGGACACTGTTTGTTCTCTGTACCTAAAACTGCTTTGATCTTGTTATGGTTGTTTTGTTTTTTTAGATTACACATATAAGTATTGGTCTTTCTCTGCCTGACTTATTTCACTTGGCATGATACCCTCTAAGTCCATCCATGTTGTCACAAATAGCAGGATTTCATTCTTTTTTATGGCTGAATAATAATTTATTATATATATTATATATACATAATATATATATTATGTATATATATATATATATATATATATATATATATATATATATACATATATATATCTCCCACGTCTTTTTTACCCATTCATCTATCTGTGGACACAGGTTGTAGGTTGCTTCCAAATCTTGGCTATTGTAAATAATACCGCTATGAACATAGGGGTGCATATGTCTTTTCAAATTAGTGTTTTTGATTTCTTTGAATAAATGCACAGAAGTGGAATTGCTGAATTGTATGGTAGTTCTACTTTTAATTTCTTAAAGAACTTCCACACTGTTTTCCATAGTGGCTGCACAAATTTACATCCCCACCAACAGTATCTTACGGTTCCCTTTTCTTCACATCCTTGCCAGTACTTGTTGGTTGTCTTTTTGATGATAGCCATTCTGACAAGTGTGAGGTAATATCTCATTGTGGTTTTTATTTCCCTGATGAGTAGTAATATTGAGCATCATTTTATGTGCCCGTTGGCATCTGTATGTCTTCTTTGGAAAGATGTCTTTTCAGGTCCTCTGCTCAGTTTTTAAATTAGGCTGTCTTTTTTTTTTTTGCGGTACGTGGGCCTCTCACTGTTGTGGCCTCTCCCGTTGCGGAGCACGGGCTCCGGATGCGCAGGCTCAGCGGCCATGGCTCACGGGCACAGCCGCTCCGCGGTATGTGGGATCTTCCCGGACCGGGGCACGAACCTGTGTCCCCTGCATCGGCAGGTGGACTCTCAACCACTGCGCCACCAGGGAAGCCCTAAATTAGGTTGTTTTTTTGAGGTTCAGTTGTATGGGTTTCTTGTGTATTTTGGATGTTAACCCCTATCAGATGTATCATTTGCAAATATTTTCTCCCATTCAGTAGGAAACCTTTTCATTTTAAAAAGTTTCCTTTAACATTTCTTATAAAGCCAGTTTAGTTGTGCTGAACTCTTTCAGCTTTTGCTTGTCTGTAAGACTCTTTATCTCTCCTTCAAATCTAAATGATAGCCTTGCCGATAAGACTATTCTTGGTTTAGGATTTTTCCTTTCATCACTTTAAACATATCATACCACTCTCTTCTGGCCTGCAAAATTTCTGCTGAAAAGTCAACTGACAGTCTTATGTGTGCTCCCTTGTATGTAACTAGTTGTTTTCCCTTGTTGCTTTTAAAATTCTCTCTTTATCTTTAATTTTTGCCATTTTAATTACAATGTGCCTTGGTGTGAACATCTTTGGGTTCATCTTGTTTGGGACTCTTTGCACTTCCTGGACATGGATGTCTGTTTCCTTTCCCAGGTTAGGGAAGTTTTCAGCTATTATGTTTTCAAATATGTTCTCAGCTCCTTTTTCTCTCTCTCTTCTCCTTCTGGGACATCTACAATGTGAATGTTAGTATGCTTGATATTGTCCCAGAAGTCTCTTAAAGTGTTCTCATTTTTAAAAATTCTTTATTCTTTTTTTCAGTTCAATGGCAGTAATTTCCACTACTCTGTCTTTCAGTTCACTGGGCTATTACTCTGTATCAACTAATCAACTGTTGATTCCTTCTAGTGTATTTTCTATTTCAGCTATTGTATTTTTTAGCTCCATTTGGTTCTTCTTTATTCCTAACTCTTTGTTAGAAACTTCTAACTTCTCACTGTGTTCATCCATTCTTCTCCCGAATTCTCTGAGCAACTTTATGATCACTACTTTGAACTCTTTATTGAGTACTTTGCTTATCTTCACTTCACTTAGTTCTTTGTGGGAGGTTTTATGTTTTCCTTTCATTTGGAACATATTCTCCCATCACCTCATTTTGCCTAATTTGCTGTTCTTATTTCTATGTATTTGGTAGGTTGGTTACATATCCCTATCTTGGAGAAATGGCCTTATGTAGGAGATATCCTACAGGGCCCAACAGCATATTCCCCTCTGGTCACCAGAGCTATGTGCTCTAGGTGTGCTCTCTATGTGTGCTGTGTGTGTCCCACGTGTGTGGCATTGGGCCAACTACTGTAGGTGTGCTGGTCAGTGTGATTGGTGCCTAGTCCAGTAGTTTTCCAGTCTTTGCCTTGTGAGAAGACTGCCAGCACACTGGTGAGTGGGTCCTCGTCATGAGTTGGTTGGCTGTGAGCCCCTGGGATCCCAGGGCTAGTGCAGCCCCACTGGTGGGTGAAGCTGTGGCCTAGTGTGTCCCAGGGATGGTATCTACCCACTGGTAGGTGAGGCCAAGTCCTGGGGCTAGTGCCGGCCCACTGGTGGTCAGAGCTGGGTGCTGGCACCTTTGGATGTGGGGCCCAGGGCTCCTAGAGCTGGTGTTGGCTGACTGGTGGGTTGGTCCATGTCCTTACAGCTGGCTACAAGCCTTCGAGGGTCTGGGAGCTAGTGCAGCATAGTGATGGGTGAGGCAAGGTCCTGGGTCCTCTAGTCATTGGGCTGGGTCCCTGGGCAACTATAGGCTTAGGGAGTTGTACAGCATCTAGTCCATTGGTGGTGGGGCTGTGTCCCTGCCCAGGTAGTTTCTTGGCCTGGAGCATCTTAGGAATGGTGCCAAGTGACTGGTGGGCAGGGTCAGGTCCAAGGACTAATAAGCTGGAGGGATATCACCACCATCTATGTCCTCAGGGTGAGTCCCAGCTGCTCCCTTCCTCTCTGGGAGGACCTTTAAGATCAGCAAGTGGATGTGATGCAGGCTTCTTTCAAATTACTGCTTCTGCCCTGGGTGTCAGAAAGTGTGAGATTTTGTGTCTGCCCTTTAAGAGCAGAGTCTCTATTTCCTACACCCCTCTGGCTTTCCCAAAAGTAAGCCTCACTGGTCTTCTAAGCCATACATTCTAGGGGCTAGTCTTCCCAGTGCAGGATCCCAGGGGCTTGGGAGACCAATGTGGGGCTCAGACCCCTTGCTCCCTGGGAAGAACCTTAACAATTGTAATTGTCCTCATGTTTGTGAGTCACCTACCCTGTGGATGTGAGTCTTGACTATACTGTGTCTCTGCCTCTCCTATCCATCTTGTTGTGGTTCTTTCTTTACAGTTTTTATTGTAGAAGATCTTTTCTGCTAGTCTTCAGGTCATTCTCATTGATAGTTTTTCTGTAAATAGTTGTAATTTTGGTGTGCTCCTGGGAGGAGGTGAGCTCAGGGTCTTCCTACTCTTCCATCTTGACCAAGACCTGAGATTACATTTTTTCATTGCAAAATCCTGGATGAGTTCACAAAGATTAAACATGTCGTATATTTTTGTGCCCCTGTTATGCTAAATCCCTATAGAGAAAGTTCTGATGACTAACACATGATGACTTACCCAGAACTGTGTATAAATAGAGTCTGGCTCCCAGACAAGGATGCCAGAAATGCAATTGCACCTCTGATGGAGTAATCATCTATGGAAGCTTAGTGCCAGTCACAAAAACATTGTGGTGATGGAAGATAAAAAGTTCCTAGAGTCCAAGCGTCACACAAAATGCTACCCATTTTCAAGATTTCAAGCTTGTTTGGACAGAAAGCCTATCGAAGGTGAACTGGACACCAGTTCTAAACTTCAGATCTCCAGATGTTTCTATTTGCCTAAAAACCAAGGAATTTTACTTGGTCTAGGGACTGTAGGAAGAGAGTCTTAACAATGATTATGATTTAATCTCTTGCTAAGACAAGGAAGAGAGAGAAGCTCAAAAGAATATACCTCATTTAACAAAATAAAAGAATATGATATTTCTTACATCCAGAGCTTTTCCTGATCTGACATTGAGGTTTGCCCTATCTCCTATAAGAATATCATCATATTAGTCTCAGAACAAGTCTTTCAAGAAAGATGTTTATCAGAACATTTGTGACAGCACTATAGATAAGTTGTAATGGTTCTTTTGTCTGTATGGTAATAAATGTCTATATGTGTGGCAGAAGTTGGCCTGAGATTTTCTTTCATTGTGACTGATCATCCAGTGTGTAGTGTCAGGGTGGAAATCCATATACTACTGTGGATACAAACAACAGTTGCTAGGATATTCACTAAAATGAGCCTTGCATTCTCCAAATGAGGAAATTGGCTTAAATGGCTTGCAATATTATCTACCTATATTTTTAATTTTTACTAGTATTTTTAACAGAAACAGAGAAGATCATTTTCTGTAGGAGGAAACACATGAGAGTCAGTAAAGTGGTAGAGACTTATCTCTTTCTAAATGTTTATTGCATGAGGGAAAAGAAAGCCCTAACCCTATTTAAAGACACATCCATTGCCATTGTTAAGGAAACATAGGACAGTAGAGCAATCAAAATCCAGTGTGGTAGATGAGAGACTGCTCATTCTACTGAGATATATTAGTGAGGCTTAAATATTTTAACAGAAAGGACAGAAAGAGACTGCTTTCATATTTAATGCCTAAATGGTTGTCAAATACAGTAAGAGAAAGCAAGAAGTGATGATATCATGCTAAAATTCTCAAAGATAAGTAGTTGGGAAAATGGTAATTCTTCTTTTTGATCCCTTATCAGCTGATGCATTGCCTAGAGGGGTTTTGTAAAGTTGATCTTGTGAGTGAGAACCACCACTGAAAATATATAAATTAGTAATGAGTGAAGATTTGGCAGATGGAAAGAAATCACAGAGAAGGAAGTAAGAATTTTTACTTTGCACAAATTGCAAAATATAAGGGAAAATATTTTCCCAAGAGAAAGCAAAAGTTGGATTGGCTTAGTTAATCAAAATTTACACTAGAGAAGCAGATATTGTTATACCAACAAAAAATGAAATCAGAACTGACAAAAAATGAAATTAAAAATTACTAGTGTCATTCCTCATGATACAAGTATTTGTTCATACTTAAGGCGTATTAGAGGTCTAGATAAATTAAGGAAAGCCTCATGACTTTGTTATGTGTTTGTAGCCTAACCATAGTTTGTCTATAGTCAAAACATCCACCTTAAAGGCAAAGAAATAAAAGACATTCTGGAAGCAAAAGGTATATTTAAAATGGTTGGCTGTGATTGAATGAGTTTATCAAGAGACACAAAACTCCATCAGCATTACTGAGTACCACTTCCACCAAAAGTCCTAGATAATTAATATATTTGGGAATACAGATATAGTAGTAAATCACTGAACACCCTACAACTGGTAAAATGCATGTTCATAGGTAACTATCTGCACTTTAGTGATTTAACAGCTAGGTTCACTTTAGTCATTAGCAATAAACTAACTAGGAGAGAGTTATGGAGAATTATAAGCAAGTGAAAGGTCCCAAAAGATAAAACTGATGGGCAGTAAACCAAAAGATTTTTATGGTATTATCAAGAAACCAATTCCAAACTCCAAAATTAACCCACAAGGGGAAAACAAGAGGGGAGGAAGATTTTGAAATACAGTTCCCCAAAGCAAAATAAAGCTAAAGATGGCTTGAAATACACCAATTTGAGGATACTACATTCTCCTTAACACACAGAGTTGATAAAGTATTCTGAAACACATATCTCAGATAAAATATCTTAAGACCCGCTGGAAGATGTGTAATAACTTTATCAAATGAAATTAATATCTAAAGAATGTTCTTATCAAATGGATAACGTAATAAAAAATTTAAACTGACCAATTCTGGTTATAGTCATGATAGAACAATTGGCATTACGTTTACTATTTCACCTTATACAATTATAACTATGTTAATCAGCGATTTAAAATAATGAGACAACAAACATCCTAAGTCTTTGGTGCTTGACAGCGATGACTCACATGAGGTGAGCTCCAAACTGCAGCATAGAAAAGTAGCCTGAACAAAAAAACAGTGTTTTTGCTGGGTAGGGAAAACAGAGATCAGGATTAAGGGTGGCTGAGGCAACAGAAACTTTGGGGCTAGGATACTAGAGAAAAGTAAGGTATGCAGAGAAGTATCTCCAGACATCTGTAGAGATGTTCATTTGAGTTTTGGGGCCAATACTAAGTTACATATATTCAGGACAAGATTGTATGAAGCATGGTAGAGAACAACTACTGGGGACTATGAGCTGATGAGGAACCCAGAGATCACATAATGCTGAGAGACACTGAAGTTCTAATTATCTAGAATAAGTGGCTTTACTGAACTCCACAAGCATTCAGTTGAGACCCTAGAAAGACCATACATTAAAAGTGGTATTGGGCTTCCCTGGTGGCACAGTGGTTGAGAGTCCGCCTACCGATGCAGGGGACACGGAATCGTGCCCCGGTGTGGGAAGATCCCACATGCCTTGGAGCGGCTAGGCCCGTGAGCCATGGCCGCTAAGCCTGCGCGTCTGGAGCTTGTGCTCTGTAGCAGGAGAGACCACAACAGTGAGAGACCCGCGTACCGCAAAAAAAAAAAGTGGTATAATTTTGGCTTAAGATTACGTACTACTCTAGACCTACTCAAACATAAGCCTCAACAGGGTAAAACTTACCAGCCAGGAAATTACTCCCAGAAAAACTCTACACTCTAATGAAGACCACAATATATATGAGTTCAACAAGGTAGCATTCAAAATGTTCAGCATAAAATCAAAATTACTAGGCATGTAAAAAAAAAAAAAAAAGAAGGAAAAATGTGACATACAATCAACAGAAAAATGTATAAAGATAAGCAAAGATGACATAAATGTTAGAATTAAAAGTACTTTAAGATATTGGAAATGTATTCAAGATTTATAGAAAATATGGACTTAAATAAATGGACAGAAAATCTCAGGAGAGAAATGAAAATTTATGAAGAAATAAATGGTAATTCTATATTTGAAAATTCCAATGCCTTAAATGAAAAAATACTACTGGATCTACTTAATAGCAGATTGGACACTACAGAAGAGAAGACAGAGTCATAGAACCTATTCATACGAAAACACAGAGAGAGACAAAAAAAAAATCTGGGAAGTAAAATAGAGTCTCAGTGACTTCTGGGACAATATCAAAGGATGTATCATACATATAAAAGAAATCCCAGAAACAGAAGTGAGAAAATGGAGCCAAAAACTCTATTTGAAGAATTTGTCTTTGAAAAATTTCCAAATTTATGAAAATTATAAACACACAAATCCAAGAAGCTCAATAAAACCCAAGCAAAATAAATGCAAATAAAATGACATGTGTCTATCATAATCAAATTGCTGAAAACCCGTGATGAGGAGAGAGTGTTAAAAGTAGCCAAAGGGAGGAAAAATTACATTACATAGAGAGGGAAAATGATGAGTTACTTTTTACTTCTCATCTGAAACATTTCACAACAAAAGTTAATGAAATGGCAAATATAAGATGCTGAAAGAAAATAAATGTCCACATAGATATCTATAACCAGAAAACTATTTTTCAAAAACAAAGATAAAATAAAGACTTTTCCAAAAAAACAAAAATAGAGTGAATTTTTCGTGAATTCGCTGCACATCAAGAAACGTGTAGGGAAATTCTTCAGATAGAAGGAAAATAGCACCAGATGCAAAATCATATCTATACAAAAGAATGAAAGCACTAGAAGTTGTAAGTAGGTGGGTAAATATAAAAAACTGTTTTCATTTGTAAATTTTCTTAACTGATAATCCATTGTTTAAATCAAAACTAATAACAATGTATTTGGGAAGCTATGACATACATAGACATAAAATGTACGGCAACAATAGTACAATTAATAGTAAAAAGAATTGGAAATTGAAGTAATTCCTTGCCCTATTCCCTAAGATAGGATTGTGAAAATGATTCAGTATCACATCCATGATTAGCCTATGACCTTAAAATAAGGAGATTGTCTGTGTAGGCCTGTGCTAAGCACATAAGCCCTTTAAAAATAGTTTTCTCAGGAAACTGAGAGGAAGTGACAGACATTTGAAGCATGAAAAGTATTAGGTAGAATACCATTGCTGGCTACAAATTGGAGGCAGTCACATGACAAGTAATGTGGGAGGTCTTGGAAACTGACACTGACCCTTAGCTGACAGCCAGTAAGGGAACAGGGACTTCCATGCTACAACTGCACAGAACTAAATTTTGCCAACAATCTGAATGAGGTTGACAGCCAATTCTTTCCCAGAGCTTCCAGATAAAAGCTCAGCTGGCCAGTACCTTGACTTCAGTTATGTAATAACCAAGCATAAATCCCAGTCAAACCTCTTTGGACTTCTGATCTACTGAACTGTGTGCTAATAAATGGGTGTTGTTTTAAACCACTAAGTTCATGGTAACTTGTTAAGCAGCAATCAAATCTACTGCAGAGTATGCTTTGTAAAGTTCTTTCGCTATACATGAAGTGATATAAGATTAAAAGTAACTTAAGTAATAATATTTGTGATAAGTTAAATGAGCACGTCGTGAACTCTACAGCAATCACACATACACACAAATAGAGTGATATAGTAGGCAATCCAATGCTTGAGATAAAATAGTATATTAAATATTCTCAATGAATTCAAAGAAATGCTTTGACCCTCTCAGATGGGAACAGATGCTTTACATCACCTATTTTAGGACAAAGAACAGTGCCTGGCATTCAGTGTGCAGTCTCTAAACCTATATGGAAAGAATGAATGCATGAATGGATGGATGGATGAATGCATACATGAATTTTCAAGTCCATGAGTTGTGTACAAAAAATCCATTAGTGGTTCTAGAACCAAAAACATCTAAATAAAGCCATGTTTTAGTCCATAAGCATATAAAGAATAATCAGAAGTCACATCTTAAGCAGAGAAACCAGAAAATACTTGTGCTTTTATTGTTTTTACCCATTCTAGTTCTAAAATGGAGCTAAGGCACCTGAGAACAGTTAAAAGTCTACTCTGATGATCCACAAATGTAATGGTCATGGAAATAAAAATAGAAAATCAAGTATATTATATGTAAATGTAGAAGGATCCATTATAAATAAAAAGAAAACACAAACACTCCCTGCTTTTAGAGACAGGGAGCATAGGTTCTGGGCTTAGCACTGTTCAAACTTCATTTTCTGTCATCATGCTACACACAGTGGGAAAAATGTCTGTATACTTGCAAATGTTACAAAACTAATGATAACATACAAGGTCAAATAGCAGCCCAGAAATAGAAACTGAGATTTCAAGAAAGTGCTTATTCCTTCAACTAGTGCATAGTTCATGAATTGAAGTGGATTTTTGGCAGAATCAGCTATAGTTTTATAAACTCCACATTGCTCATATTCAATACATGTAAGACAAACTTTCCAAACATCATAATCTCTAATAAATGGTAGGGCAAAAAGTGAGGGCAAAGGAACAAATGTATCTTAACTGCCTGTTTTGGATAGGAGAGGACATCTCTAGAGACCTTATTACAGTATAGCATGTATATTCTGTTCTCTTTGGGTGAATTCTTGAAAAAGGGGCACAGAATGTAAACTGATGTACTTGGGATTTTGGCAGTGCTCTAGTTTATTTTGGATGTTACTACCTGACATGTTTTAATTACTCTGTAATCCAAATCCTAGACATTCACATAACTGTAAAAACTGTGTGGCTGTTCGTATGTCCACATATTTCAGATAAGAATCTAAAATGTCTCAAGTTAACATTATTTAAAAAAATTTATTAGAGTATAGTTGATTTACAGCGTTGTGTTGGTTTCAGGTGTACAGCAAAGTGAGTCAGTTATACATGTACATAATATGCACTCTTTTTTAGATTATTTTCTCATATAGGCCATTACAGAGTATTGAGTAGAATTCCCTGTGCTGTACAGTAGGTCCTTATTGGTTATCTATTTTATATGTAGTAGTGTGTATATGTCAATCCCAATCTCCCAATTTATCTCTCGCACCCCCCCCTTACCCCCTGGTAACAATAAGTTTGTTTTCTATGTCTGTAATTCTATTTCTATTTTGTAGGTAAGCTCATTTGTACCTTTTTTTTAGGTTTCACATATAAATGATATCATATGATATTTGTCCTTCTCTGTCTGACTTACTTCACTAAGTATGACAATCTCTAGGTCCACCCATGTTGCTGCAAATGACATTATTTTGTTCTTTTTAATGGCTGAGTAATATTCCATTGTATATATGTACCACATCTTCTTTATCCATTCCTCTGTTGATGGACATTTAGGTTGCTCCCGTGTCCTGGCTATTGTAAATAGTGCTGCAATAAACATTGGGATGCATGTACCTTTTTGAATTATGGTTTTCTCTGGATATATGGCTAGGAGTGGGATTGCTGGATCATATGGTAGCTCTATTTTTAGTTTTATTAAGGAACCTCCATACTGTTCCCCATAGTGGCTGTACCAATTTATATTCCCATCAACATTATAGTAGGGTTCCTTTTTCTTCACACTCTCTCCAGCATTTGTTGTTTGTAGACTTTTTTATCATGGCCATTCTGATCAGTGTGAGGATGATACCTCATTGTAGTTTTGATTTGCATTTCTCTAATAATTAATGATGTTGAGCAACTTTTCATGTGTTTGTTGGCCATCTGTATGTCTTCTTTGGAAAAATATCTACTTAGATCTTCACCCATTTTTTGACTGGGTGTTTCTTTTTTCAATATTGAGCTGCATGAGCTGTTTGTATATTCAAGTTAACATTATTAAAACATGGAGTCTCTCCACCACTTTGAATATCCCTACCTTTACACAGACCTTGGGAAAATATGATGTATGTGTGGCTTTTGGGTTTATGAAAGCTTCATCTCCCTCCTAACCAGTGAAATCTGAATTACTAATTAAAAACCAGGTGTTGGGTGTTTTACTAAAATACAATGTGACTTGATTAAATGCAAGCTTTTGAATTGGATACAATAAAAGTGCATCTTCTTTTCAATTAATCATTCTAAAGCCCCCATTTCTCTGAGGCTATCCTACTGGGAAAATGAACACAGTCCTTAATGAAACCTTGCATAGTTCACACTAATTAAATGTAGTTTATGGGTTTGAACCCATGACATCCTCTTATAACTTAAGTAGTTTAAAAGCTGCATTGATTTTTCTAGTAACTAGAAACAAAGGAAAAGCTAATTAGCAGGGTTTTTTTTTTAATATAGCATACACAAACTAAAATTTATGATTACTTTAAATATTTAGTTAGTGGCCTCACGTTTTCTTTTTTTTTTTTTTTTGCTGTACGTGGGCCTCTCACTGTTGTGGTCTCTCCCGTTGCGGAGCACAGGCTCTGGACATGCAGGCTCAGTGACCATGGCTCACGGCCCCAGCCGCTCCGCGGCATGTGGGATCTTCCCGGACCGAGGCACGAACCCGTGTTCCCTGCATCAGCAGGTGGACTCTCAACCACTGCGCCACCAGGGAAGCCCTGGCCTCACTTTTTAAAAGACTATTTACGTAATCTGAAAAAAGAAAATAAATTTCAAGACAACACCACCAAGCCTCACTGGGCTTGAAAGTCATACAGTAACTAATATACACAGTGATTTAATCCTCAACTATGTGCCAAGTATTGTATAATATGTCAGGGATACAAAGATGAAAAAGACATGATTCCTTCTCCCCAAGTTACTTCTAGTCTAAAGAGGGAGAGAACAATGTATGTCAATAAGCTCAAGAATCAAGTGATAACCAGAGAAGTGGCAATGTGGTAAAGACTAGACTGGTTATTGCTTGTTTTGAAAATGTAAGAAGAACTTTAAGGAAATGGATTCTCCCCTAGAACCTCCAAAAGGAACAAAGACCTTCTATACGTTGATCTCTCTAGAAAACAAAATATAAATCTCTTGGGAGGGGGATTAAGATAGCAGAGTAGGAGGATATGGAGCTCACCTCCTCCCACAAACGTATCAAAAATATATCTACATGTAGAACAATTTTCACAGAAAACTAACTGCAAATTGGAAGAATATCTCCTATACAATGAAAGCTTCAAGAAAGATCTCCACATAACCAGATACGATGGGATTTTTAAAAAAAGGCATCAGTTCAGTACCAGTGCCCCTGGGAGGGATCTATAAGGAATAAAAGGTCCTCATGGGCAGACACTCACCCTGGGGAAGAAGAAGATCAACTCACAATCTGAGCAACCCAGACCTGGGGTCCTGCACAGAGGACACAAACCCCCTTGCATTTGGGAAATCCACTGAGACAGATAAAAGGGCTGGAGAAGCCTAGACTCTACTGATGAAGAGTGTGCACTTGCTAGCTAACAATCAGGGCAGGGTGAGATGTGAACTGGTGGCGGCTGACTTACCACATTTCCCAATCAAAAAAGGCCAACACCTTGCCCTCCACCCCCACTCCACACCACAGCCTGGTATGAGATTAGGCCAAAGATTTGACCTAGTTATGTAGAGACAGACTGGGATGCCTGGGGTGTGATCCAGGCAGAACCACAGAGACCACTGTCAGCACATGGGGGCAGTGAGATAAGCCAGGCAGACATTCTTCTTACAAACACTGGGCACACCACAAGTATGCACAGAGGCTAAGCACTGAACCTCAGGCAGACAGGCCCTGGGAGAGAACTCAACTAGTTAGAAAGAGATGGCACAGAGGGCCTGGAGTGTTATCCAAAGAAGTCATGGAGCCCATTTTCAGTGTGCACATGGCAGCAGCAGGTCCAACCTTGGCAGATATTGTCAGCCTGTGAAGCAGGCAGTGCCACAGGAACACACAGTGGCTAAGCACTGAATCTCAGGTAGACCGGCCCTGGGCATGAATATGCAGAGATTCATTTTCCAGAGAGAGTGCCCCAGGCCACCCACTCCACCACAGCCTAGGGCTGGGACAGACAGGTCCTGAGAGAAGTCTACCACAGGAGGCAGCCCAGATCCCAGGCGTCAGGATAGCGACCACAGTTTCACAATGCCCCAGCCCCCAGCCCTAGCTTATTCCACACCACAGCCTTGCACTAGATCTGGGATGAACACAACAGAGAAAAGGAAGTGACTTTGAGCTCCTTCTGAGTGGAACTGTAGATGCCTACACAGACAGTGAATGAATTTTCTATGACTGCATGTGCCTCACTTGCTTCAGTAATCACCTCCTTTAGGGCAAGGCATGTACTCAAGAGCAACAGAGACTGATCAGACCTGACCTTCAGGGTTCTACTCCAACAACTAAGGAGCAGAACCTGCCCCCAACCATAGTGACAACTATTGAACAAATAAGATGCCCTCCCAGACTCTCATCCAGCATGAGATTTAGACACAACAATCACACCCCCTATCAAATGGATTAACGGTCAGCACACTCTGAGGAAAAATGTGGCTAACATCCATACCAAAACCAGTCCTAACACCAAAAATATTGGACACACACAGTCTACACAGGGACACTCCCACATAAAAATACTTCTTCAAGATCACAATAGATAACTTTCTACTAAATTCATAGAGACAGAGAAAGTTGAGTAAGATGAAAAAGCAGAGAAACTACTCCCAGTTAAAAGAACTTGAAAAATCCCTGAAACAACAAGTAATAAAACAGACCTCACCAGTCTACTAGACCAAGAGTTCAAAAAGGAGGTAATAAAAATGTTAAAGGAATTGAGAACGGTTATCAATACAAATGCAGATCACTGTAACAATGAGCTAAACACTAAAAAGATGAGCCAATCAAAATTAGGCAAGTTAATTGCTGAGATAAAAACCAGTCTAAAAGCATTGAAGAGCAGACTAAATGACAAAGAAGAATGAATAAGGGATCTGGTAAACAGAATAATGGAAATCATCCAATCAGAACAGCAGACAGACAGACAAATTTAAAAAATAAAAGCAACATATGAGTTCTATGGGATAATATAAAGCATGCCAACCTACAGATAACAGAGTTCCAGAAGGAGAAGAGAGAGAGAAGGGGATCAAAAATGTATTCAAAAAAATTATGGATGAATATTTCCCAAATCTAAAGAAGGAAACATTTATTGAGGTACAGGAAATACAGAGGGTCCCAAATAAGATGAAAACAAACAGACCCACAGCAAGCCATATCAAAATTAAAATGGCAAACATTAAAGATAAAGAGGATTCTAAAGGCAGAAAGAGAAAAACTGTCAGTTACAAGGGAACCCCCATGAGGCTATTAGCCGATTCCCCTCTGGAAACTCTGCAGGACAGAAGGGAGTAGCATGATATATTCAAAGCCCTGAAAGGGAAATTCCTCCAAACTAAGATACTCTGCCCAGCAAGCTTATCATTTAGAATAGACAGAGAGATAAAGAATTTCTCAGACAAGTAAAAACTGTGAGAATTAAGCAATAGTAAACCTACCCTAAAAAAAAAAAAATAAGTAAGAATGTATTGGAAAGGGAAATGAAATAGGAAAGGCAAATATATAAAAGGATTGACAATCACTTAAATAAGCCAGTACATAGATTAAGAAACAATCAAAAATTTTTGTAAAAGCCATTATAACTATAATTAACAGCAGAAGGATGAGCATGAAGCTCTAAAAATAGGATATCAAAATCACAAGATGTTGGGGAGGGGAGTATAAAAATGTAGATCATTTAGAATGTGTTTGAACTTGTATGACTATCAGTTTAAAGCAAGTAGGTATTGCTATGTGTTAACATACTTGAACTCCATGGTAACAATAAATGAAAAACATACAATAGATTCACAAAAACCAAAAAGAAATCAACTCAAGCATACTACAAAATAAAACCATTAAACTACAAAAGATAAAACAAAAAGAAGAAATAAACAAAGAAAAACTACAAAAACTGGAAAACAAGGTTTAAAATGTCAGTAAGTACATTCTTATCCATAATTACTTTAAATGTCAATGGACTAAATGCTCCAATCAAAAGACATAGAATTATAGATTGCATAAAAAAGAAGGAAGAACCTACAACATAATGCCTACAAAAGGCTCACTTCAGGGTGAAATACACACAGACTGAAAGTGAAGGAATGGAAAAAGATATTTCATGCAAATGGAAATGACAAGAAAGCAGGGGTAGCAATATCCATCAGACAAAATAGACTTTAAAACAAAGGCCATAAAGAAAGACAAAGAAGGACATTATATAATGATAAAAGAATCAATACAAGAAGAGGATATTATACTAGTTAACATATATGCACCCAATATAAGAGCACCTAAATATATAAAACAAATGTTAACAGACACAAAGGGAGAAATTGACAGGAATACAATAATAATAGGAGACTTTCACACCCCACTGACATCAATGGACAGATTATCCAGACAGAAAAATTAATAGGGCAACAGATGTCCTAGAAGACATTATAGACCAGTTGGACTTAGTTGATATCTGCAGGACACTACAAAGAAAAGAAAAAACACAAACAAAAACAAAACCCAGAATACATGTTTTTTTCAACATCTCATGGAATGTTTTCTAGGATAGATCACATACTAGGAGCAAAAGAAACCTCAACAGATTTAAGAGGATAGAAATTATTTCAAGTATCTTTCCTGACTTAGAAATTAGAAATTAGGAATCAACCACAGAAAGAAAGAGAGAAAAACAATGAATACATGGAGACTGAAAAACCTGCTACAAAAAATCCCCAAAGGGACAATGATGAAATCAAAGAAAAAATCAGGAAACACCTCAAGACAAATGATAATGAAAACAGAACCTTACAAAATCTATGAAATGGAGCAAAAGCAGTTATGAGAGGGAATTTCATACTGATAAAGGTCTTCCTCAAGAAACAAGAAAAATCTCAAATAAACAACCTAACTTACCACCTAAAAGAATTAGAAAAAGAACAAACAAAACCTAAAGTCAGCAGAAGGAAGAAAATAATGAAGATTGGAGAGGAATAAATATGATAGAGATAAAAGAAAAATAGAAAAGATCAATAAAACCAAGAACATTTTTTGAAAACACAAACAAAATCAACAAACCTCTAGCCAGGTTCACCAAGAAAAAAGAGAGAGAACAAAATAAGAAATGAAAGAGGAGAAAAAAACTGATACCACAGAAATTAAAAAATCATAAGCAAATACTATGAAATGTTATATGCCAACAAATTGGATAACCTAGAAGAAATGGACAAGTTTCTAGAAACATACAGCCTATGAAAACTGAGTCAAGAAAAAACAGACCTATCATTAGAAGTGAAATAGAATCTGTAATTTAAAAACTTCAGGCAAACAAAAGTCCAGGACTGTATGGCTTCACTGGAGAATTCTATCAAACATACAATGGAGAACTTTTACCTATTCTTTGCAAATTATTTTAAAAAATTGAAGAGGAGGGAACACTCCCAATGGTGGCTATGAATCCACCATCTCCCTGATACTAGGAAAAGACACTACAAAAAAAAAAAAAAAGGAAAGAAAATTACTGACCAATATCTTTGATGAATATAGATGCACCAATCCTCAACAAAATATCAATATTAGCAAACTGAATCCAACAATACATAAAAAGAATCATACACCACAATCAAGCTGGAGTCATTCCAGGGTTGCAAGTATGGTTCAATGTACTCAAATCAATCAAAGTGTTATACCACAAAACAAAAGACAAAAACCACATGATCATCTCAATAGGCACAGAAAAAGCATTTGACAAAATTCAACATCCATACATGATAAAAACTCTCATCAAAGTGGATATAGAGGGAACATACCTCTACATTATAAAACCCATTTATGACAAACCCACAGCCAACGTGATACTCAATGATGAAAAGCTGAAAACTTTCCCATTAAATTCAGGAGCAAGACAAGGACGCCCACTTTCACCACTTTTATTCATCACAGTATTGGAAGTCTTAGCCACAGCAATCAAACAAGAAAAAGAATAAAAAGTATCCAAACTGGAAGGGAAGTGGTAAAAATGTCTTTATATGCAGATGGCATGATAATCTATATAGAGAATCATAAAGAATCTCCACAAAATCTATTAGAACTAATAAATGAATTCAGTAAGGTAGTAGGATAAAATATTAATATACAGGAATATGTTGCATTTCTTTACACCAACAATGAAATATCAGAGAGAGAAAGATAAAAACAATCTTGTTTAAAATGTCATCAAAAAATAAAATGCCTAGGAATAAACTTAACCAAGGAGGTGAAAGACCTAAACATTGAAAACTATAAAACATTGATAAAGGAAATTGAAGATGATTCAAAGAAATGGAAAGATATCCCATGTTCTTGGATTGAAAGAATTAATATTGTGAAAATGGCCACACTATCCAAAGCAATCTACAGACATAATGCAATCCTTATCAAAATACCCATGACATTTTTCACAGAACTAGAACAAATAATCCTAAAACTTATATGGAACCACAAAGGACCCAAAATTGCCAAAACAATCTTGAGAAAAAAGAACAAAGCTGAGGCATCACCCTTCCAGACTTCAGACAATATTACAAAGCTACAGTAATCAAAACAGTGTGGCAATAGCACATAAACAAACATAGATCAATGGAACAGAATACAGAACCCAGAAATAAACCCACACCTGCAGTCAATTAATCTTCAAAAAAGGAGGCAAGAATATATCATGGAGAAAAGACAGTCGGTTCAACAAGTGATATTGGGAAAGCTGGACAGCTACATGTAAATCAATGAAATTAGAACACTCCCTCACATGGTATACAAAAAATAAACTCAAAATTGTCTAAAGACCTACATATAAGATATGACATCATAAAACTCCTAGAAGAGAACATAGTCAAAACATTCTCTGACATAAATCATAGCAATATTTTCTCTGATCAGTCTCTCAAGGCAAAAGAAATATAAGCAAAAATAAAGAAATGAGACCTAATTGAACTTAAATCTTTTGTACAGCAAAGGAAAATGAAAAGACAACCTACAGAATGGGAGAAATTATTTGCAAACCATGCAACTGGCAAAGGGTTAATATCCAAAATACACAAACAGCTCATATGACTCAACATCAAAAAAAAAAAAAAACAAACAAAAACCGCAAACAAACAAAAAATAGGCCGAAGACATAAATAGACATTTTTCAAAAAATAGAGACAGATGGCCAATGGGCAAATGAAAAGATGCTCAACATTGCTAATTATTAGAGAAATGTAAATCAAAACCACAATGAGGTATCACTTCACATAGCTATCATCAGAAAATCTACAAATAATTAATGCTGGAGAAGGTGAAAAAAGTGAATCCTCCTACACTGTTGGTGGGAATGTAAATTGTTGCAGCCACTATGGAAAACAGTATGGATATTCCTTAAAAAACTAAAAATGGAGCTACCATTTGATACCGCAATCCCATTCTTGGGTGTATATCCAGAAACAATGAAAACTCTAATTTGTGGAATTAGATGTGGAAGATGGCAGAGGAGTAGGAAGACGTAAAGTTCATCTCTCCCCACAAATGCATTAATTTGATCACCAGCTGAACACTAGCAGAGGACCTCGGACAAATAAAAGGACAAGAAAGATCTGCACATAAGCAGGTAGGACAAAAGAAGGGAAGAGGAAGAGGAGAGGAAGTGGGGTGGAACCTGCACCCCTTTGGGGGAGCTGAAGGAGATGAGAGTTTCCCACATCCAGGGAAGACCCCTTACTGGCGGGGAGATCAGTTGGGACAGAAGGGGAGCTTCAAGGGCTATCAGAGGAGAGCACAGCAGCTGATCTGTGGCAGTTAGGACAGAGTGAGACCTACACAGATGGTCTGTGCCACGTCCCTGTGTGCTCCACCTTGAGATGTGTGTCCACTGGTGCAAATGGGGGTTGAGTGCTGGAACATGGGGTTTGGAGAGCAGACACACGGAGAGGACTTCTGTTGGCTGCAAGGAGACAGACTGAGTGGATGTTAGTGAGGAAATCTGCAACTGGGAATGCTTGCAGAGGAAACCTGGACCACCATAGAAGTGAAGAGTCATTGTTGAGTGATGTGAAAGGGGTGGATTTGCCATTGCAGCCTCTCTCCATACATGCCAGACTCCACCTCCCTGGGAACTAAGAAGGGTCCCCACTGGGGCCAGCATTCTTGTGCCCATGGCTACTAGCTACTCCATGTGCCCTGTCCCCACCATGACTCCTGCAACCCCAGCTGCCACCACCTCTGAGTCCCTTCCTTGCCTAGGCAGAGGTGGGGCTGAAACCACAGCTGAGCCCCAGAGGCTGTAGATCTAAGGAAAAAAAGCTGAAATCTTTCCTTACAGCTGCACAAACCACAAATTGACATCCCTGTGACTGGCTTTGTAAACTCAGTGCCTACAGAACATCTGAACAGACAATGAGTGCTCCCACAGCTAAGATGGGTCTAGCTTTAGCAGCTGTACACTTTGTGGGCACATAAAATTGGGGATTGGGCCAGAGTCTGAGCTGCCCTCTTAGCACCTACAAAGGGTCCAGATACATGATTACTGCAATCCTGGGACCTGACTTCAGTGGATCTATGCTGGTGACCTGGTGAAAACAATGTCTGAGGACACCAGGGCCAATTGCCGGCATATCCATGGTTAAGATGGGGCCAAGAGCAGTGCTAACAACAGTGTAATCTGAGAGCTTACACAATGGGTGAAAAGTGACACAACAGAGCACACCCACAGGCTTGGGTGGCTTCCCTCCAAGTGGGAGTGCTCCAGTCCTGCCTACTACACACCACAGATCAGAAACAGAACAAATAAATAGATCTGGGGGTCTCTACTCCAACAACTAGGGAGGAGACTCCACCTCTGACAGGGCAATGACAACCATGGAGCAAAGGGAAGGCCCTGCTCAATATCCAGTGCAGGTTCTGGTCACCACAACATCAGTCACACCATCTATAAAGGGGATAACAGCCAGCATACACTGAGGAAAGAGGTGGCAGACATCTATACTAAAAACAACACCTGCACCAAAAAATATTAAACCCACAGAGGCTACACAGGGATGTTCCTACATGAAATAGCCCTCCAAGACAGTTTAAGATCTGGCATTAGGTGGAAAAAAACCCTAGAGTATTTAGCCTTGAAGGCTAGCAGGGCTTGAGTACAGGATATCCACATGGCTGGGGGAAACAGAGATTCTACCCTTGGAAGGCATGCACAAGGTCTCACATGCACTGGGACCCAGCACAAAGCAATACCCCCATAGGAACCTGAGTTACTCCTACCTAAGTGTCTTGGAGGGTCTCCTGGGGAGGCAAAGGTCGACTATAACTCTCTGTGAGGGCAAGGACACTGGTAGCAGAAGCCCCAGGGAATATTGATTGGAATTAGCTCTCCTAGAGGTCAACATTTTGGAACTAAGGCCCCACCCAACAACCTTCAGGCTCTAGTGTTGGAAAATCTCAGGCCAAACAACAACCAAGATAGGAACACAGCCTCGCCCATCAGAACACAGGCTACCTAAAGTCATACTGAGCTCACAGCCACCTCAAAATGCACCACTTGAAATGGCCCTGCCCATCAGAGGGACAAGACCCAGCTCCACCCACCAGAGAACAGGCACCAGTCCCTTCCACCAGGAAGCCTGCACAATACCCTGGACCAACCTCACATATGAGGGGACAGACACCAGAAGCAAGAGGAACAACAATCCTGCAGCCTGTGGAAAGGAGACCACAAACTCAGAAAGTAGACAAAATGAGAAGGCAGAGAAATATGTTGCAAATGAAGGAACAAGATAAAAACCCACAAGAGCAACTAAATGAAGAGGAGATAGGCAATCTACCTGAAAGAGAATTCAGAGTAATGATAGTAAAGATGATCCAAAATCTTGGAAAAAGAATGGAGGCACAGATCAAGAAGATACAACAAATGTTTAACAAAAAGCTAGGAGATGTAAAGAACAAACAAACAGAGATAAACAATACAATAAATGAAATGAAAAATACACTAGAAAGAATCAATAACAGAGTAACTGAGGCAGAAGAACGAATAAGTGAGCTGGAAGACAGAGTGGTGGAAGTCACTGTCACAGAACAGAATAAAGAAAAAAAAAGAAAAAAATGAGGACAGTCTCAGAGAAATCTGGGAAAATATTAAACACACCAACATTCACGTTAAAGGGGTCCCAGAAGGAGAAGAGAAAGAGAAAGGGCTTGAGAAAGTACTTGAAGATATTATAGTTGAAAACTTTGCTAACATGAGAAAGGAAACACTCACTCAAGTCCAAGAAGTGCAGAAAATCCCATACAGGATGACCCACAGAAAACATCATTCTCAATAGTGAAAAACTGAAAGCATTTCCTCTAAGATCAGGAACAAGACAAGGATGTCCACTCTCTCCACTTTTATTCAACATAGTTTTGAAAGTCCTAGCCACAGCAATAGAGAAGAAAAAGAAATAAAAGGAATCCTAGTTGGAAAAGAACAAGTAAAACTATCACTGTTTGCAGATGACATTATATTATACATAGAGAATCCTAAACTACTAGAGCTCATCAATGAATGTGATAAAATAGCAGGATACAAAATTAATGCACAGAAATCTCTTGCTTTCCTATACACTAAAAAAATAATCAGAAAGAGAAATCAAGGAAACAATCCCATTTACCATCACATCAAAAAAATAAAATAGCTAGGAATAAACTTAACTAAGGTGGTAAAAGTCCTGTACTCAGAAAACCATAAGATATTGTTGAAAGAAATCAAAGATGACACAGACTGATGGAGAGATACACTGTGTTCTTGGATTGGAAGAATCAATATTCTCCATATGACTATACTCTCAAAGTAATCTATGGATTCAATGCAATCCCTAGCAAATTACATAGCATTTCTTACAGAATTAGAACAAAACTTTTACAATTTCTATGGAAACACAAAAGTCCCTGAATAGCCAAAGCAATCTTGAGAAAGAACAACAGAGCTGGAGGAATCAACCTCCTTGACTTCAGAGTAAACTACAAAGCTACAGTCATCAAAACAGTATGGTACTGGCACAAAAACAGACATATAGATCAATGGAACAGGATAGAAAGTCAAGAGATAAACCCATACATCTATGGTCACCTAAGCTATGACAAAGGAGCAAAGTATATACAATGGAGAAAAGAACAGAATGTTCATAGCAACACTATTTACAATAGCCAAGTCATGGAAATCACAGAAGTGCACCCTAACAGATGATTGGTTTAAGAAGTGTGGTTTATATATCAATGGAATATTACTCAGCCATAGAGAAGAATTAAAATTTTCCATTTACAGCAACACAGACAGATCTAGAGAGTATTATACTTAGTGAAGTCAGATAGAGAATGAGAATTACTATATGATATCACTTATAGGTGGAATCTAAAAAATAATACAGATGAATCTATATACAAAACAGAAACAGATTCACATAGAAAACTAACTTATGGTTACCAAAGGGGTAGTGGGGAAGGAATAAATAAGGCTATGGGATTAACATAATATACATAAGATAGATAAGTAACAAGAATTTATACCACAGGGAACAAAAAAAGTAGGCTAGTGGCTCTGAAGGAAATTGATGAACAATGACTTCTTGAAGAGTATAACACATGAGCTAGGGACTGAAATATATAATTTAAACTACCTGTTTTACAGGCAAAGGAAACTCAATGAGAAAAGACAGAATTATGTGAAACAGTGATGCCTGTCTAGAAAAGCATAGAGTATTGGGTAAGTGAGGAGAGAAATACTGAAGAAAGATCATCCTTTCAGGAGATAATTAGTAAATAGAAAAGGGTCAGAACACAGAAGGCCTTAAGGATTTGAGACTTTTTCCTGAGGGCCAATGGGAAATTATTGAAGAATTTTAAACCGTTGAGCTAACATGATCAGAATTATGTCTTAGAGAAAATATCACAGCAGCATGGAAGCAGAACTAGGGAATGAGAGATTATAGGATAAATATTAAATTAAATTAAATTAAATTGCCAATAAGGAGACATTGCTAGACAGCAAGGAAAATAGTAAAGTAATATCTACATGCTTTACCTTCATGTTTGTGTCTCTTTCTGACATTTTTTAGGCTTACCAAGGCACTTCCCATATATCACTTAATTTAATCATCATAACAACCCTCAGAAGTAGAAAACATTACAGATTATTTTTAAATGGACATTCAGAAATTATGTAATTTGTTCAAAGTCTCACAGCTAATAAATAAAAGTCAACTAGGACTCAAACCGATATCAATTTATTATAGTAAAGATTGCCAACATTTATTGATTTCTCATTGGGTGTTAGACACTGTATTGTTTTAGTTATATTATTGCAACCCTTACAAAATCCCTCTGATGTATATACTAGTATGATTATTCCCACTTTATGTAAAAAGAAAAACAAAGAATTTGTATAATTTACCCCAGGTCATCCAACCAGTAACTAGCAACAGCAGATTTCAGACCTAGGACCTTGAACTACAGAGGTCATACTCTTTACAATTAAACTGGTCTGATCACAGCTACCTGAAGTTGCTTACCCTATATCAAAACTAAATCCAGACATAATTTTGAGTTATCCTCCCAGACTTTTAGCTGAAACATAGGTTGTTGCATTCATTTCTGAATACTTATAAACTAAAACACTCCAAACATTATTTGTACATATTTTGGCAGGATACCAAAAATTGACTTATTTTCCAGTAAAAGATAACTTGTCTCTCAGTAATTTTAATGAAGTAATCCAACTCTCTCTTGCTCTTACCTAGTTAAAAAATAAAATAACTCATGGTCTATATTCAGTAGTTTCCATGACAATCTGATATTACACAGTATCAGATAATTGTGATCTTATACTTACTACTTTCTGCAAAGAGGTTGAAACTACAAATAGGATCTTATCAGAACTAAACAACTAAAAACACATTTAACTAGAATATGACAAGATTTTAAAGCAGCTATTAATGGTTTTCACTACAGGAATTTTCAAATTATCAGAACATCAAAACATATATTGAGTATTACTTCAGTGCCTAAAAATTTAGCAACTTCTTCTTTCAATTGTAATACTTTTGTAAAAATGCCAGTATGCAAGAGGAACAAAGAGCATCTCCTATTTCCATGTTGCCTTGTATCCTTTCTTTCATATGGTTAATGTTATGTTTTTTTTCTCATTTTACATATCTCTATTTACACATTTATTTCAAGACAGTTTTTCTAATTCCAGAAATATCAGGGATAAACATACGGGTTGAATATAATGGATCTTGTGGATGACAGGTAATTAAAAATAATTTTGCCTTTCTGTTACCTATGGCAAAATAGAGAATGGTCTTCCAGATGGAGACCCTCCCAGGTGGGTGCCTACATCCACTGATATTTCTGCTTTCATGTATCCCCTGAGCTTTCTTCTCTTAATATTTTGTGAATAGCTGGGTGGACAGAGGGAATTATGGCCATAGCATCCTGAAAGAAGATGAGCAATCTAAGGAAAGAAAATAAAGTAAGGAATAATGAAGAAAGCAGGACCTAGTGAGAGTCAGAATGACTCTTTGCAGGTTATGCAGCCAACATGTTCCAAGGCAGATTCCAACTCTTTTGAGTTGGTTGTGTCTAATATATGACACGAAGATAGCTTGCTGTTAACAATATCAACTGGGCAAAAACACTCAAGAAAGTCTGAAAAATATTGTTTTCTTTTGTTGTGAATTAATTTCAACCTAAAATATGAAGTCTGAAAAAAAAAAAAACATGTTTTCTCACAGATAAAAATATATGGTAGTAGAACATGCCACCAGTGTACCCTACCTCCCTTTTAGTTTAATGATCTGGGTGAGTTTTTTCAATTCCAAATCCTCAAGTTTCTTACATGCGAAATAGGAATAAAAGAGGCTACTTCATTGGAAGAGTATCAGCTGATGCACATAAATATTTTGGCTCATAGTACATTTTCAATAAATGTTAAGAGGAATAGAAAAAAGAATTATTTTTGTTATAGTTGTTTTTAGATTCTAGGTAGGAAAATAATAGGAAGTTTTTGTAAACTCATTTCTGATTAAGAATGCTAGAAGGCAACATAATGCTTTGCAATGAGAAAACTTAAGGAATGAACTTTGGTCACATTTTAAGAAAGAAAAATAAAATGGGAGAACTACACATTGACATAATGAAAATTTATTTTGAGTCAGATAAACTGATAAGCATTTCAAATCATAATTATTATATAATTAGAAAAGTTAAAAGCAATGAGATAAACTTTTACATTTTAAACACACCAAGAAACAGCCAAGATGGTGAGGTAGGAACATACTGAGCTCAGTTCCTCCCATGCGTACACCAAAATTACAACAGTTTACAGAGAAATAATCAATGAGAATGACCTGAAGACTAGCAGAAAAAAAACTTTTACAACTAAAGATATAAAGAAGGAACTACAATGAGATACTAGGAGAGGCAGGGTATAGTTAAGTCCCCCAGTCAATGACCCAAGAACAGAAAGATAATTACAATTGCAGAGATTCTCCCCAAGGACCATGGGGTCCAAGCCTCACATCAGGTTCCTCAGCCCGGGGTTCCTGCACTAAGAAGGTAAGCCCCCAGAACATCAGATGTTGAAGGTCGTAGGCGCTTACTTTTGGGAGAGTCAGAGGGCTGTAGGGAATAGAGACTTTGCTCTTAAGGGTACACACAAAATATCACACACTCCAACACTCATAGTAGAAGCAGTAATTTGAAAGAAGCTTGGCTCAGACACACTTGCTGATCTTGGAGAGTCTCATGGAGAATCAGAAGGCAACTGGAACTCAACCTGGGGACATAGACACCAGCAGCAGTCACTTTTGGGAACTTGCCCTACCATGAGGACACTGGCGCTGCAAGCACCGTTTTGCAATCTTTCCTCTAGCTTATTGGCCTTGGGACCCATCTCCACCCACCATGCAGTACTCACTAGCCCTGGGATGCCCCAAGCCAAGCAGCTAGCCAAGTGAAGACATAGCCTCAGTCACCAGCAGATAAGCAGTTGTATAATCCCCTGAGCCCCAAGCCACCACAGGACCTGGAACCACCACCAGAGCGCCTAGGACTTGGCCTCACCCACCACTGAGCAGACAATAGCCGAGGGACACCCTCATCCCTGGCTCTGCCCATCATCAGGCCAATATCAGCTCCCAGACATCTTAGGCCCTTCAGCCAGTTCCCCAGGAATGGTCCCATCCTCTATCAGGTCAACACTAGCTCCAAGGACCACTGGCCCTACAGCCAGCCACACCAGGGACCAGATACACCCACCAGTGGGCCTCAGCATCTCCAGGGCTCTGCAACCGGCCAACTCATGACCCATCCCCACCCATCAGTAAGCTGGCAGCCTTCCCCCTAAGCAGGCCCTGGAATACAACTGGATGGGGGGCCAACCAAGCTGACCAGCACACCCACAGTAGTCAGCCCAATGCAACATACATAGGACACACACAGCACACATAGAGAGCATGCCTAGAGCACATAGCTCTGGTGACCAGAGGGGAATATGCTGTTGGGCCCTGTAGGGTGTCTCCTACTTAAGGCCATTTCTCCAAGATAAGGATATGTAGCCAACCTACCAAATACATAGAAATAAGAACAGCAAATTAGGCAAAATGAAGCAACAGAAGAATGTGTTTCAAATGAAGGAATAGTATAAAAACTCTCATGAAGCACTAAGTGAAGTGGAGATAAGCGATGTACTCGATAAAGAGTTCAAAGTAATGATCATAAAGATGCTCAAAGAACTCAGGAGAAGAATGAATGAACACAGTGAAAAGTTAGAATTTTCTAAGAAAGAGTTAGGAAAAATAAAGAAGAACGAAACAGAGCTGAAGAATACAATAACTGAAATAAAAAATACATCAGAAAGAATCAACAGTTGTTTAGGTGATAAAGAGGAATGGACCAGTGAACTGTAAGACAGAATAGTAGAAATCACTTAAGCTGAACAGAAAAAAGAAAAAAAGGGAATTAAAAAAATGAGAACAGTTTAAGAGACCTCTGGGACAATGTCAAGTATACTAACATTCACATTATAGGCATCTCAGAAGGGTTAGAGAGAGAGAGAAAAGGGGCAGAGAACATATTTGAAAACATAATAGCTGAACACTTCCTAACCTGGGACAGGAAAGTAATATCCAGGTTCGGGAAACACAGAGAGTCCCAGACAAGATGAACCCAAAGAGGTTCACATCAAGGTGCATTTTACTTAAAATTGCACTGTTGGTGTGATGTAAATTGTGCAGGCACTATGGAAAATATTATGGAGGTTCCTTACAAAACTAAAAACAGAACTACTGTATGATCCAACAGTTCCACTCCTGGGTATAAATAAGAAGAAAACAAGAAACACTAATTTGAAAAGATGTCTGCACCGTTGTATTCATTTCAGCTTTATTTACAATAGCCAAGTTATGGAAGCAACCTAAGTTCTAATCAATAGATGAATGCATAAAAAAGATGTGGTATGTATATATACAATAGATTACTACTCAGCCATACACAAGAATGAAATTTTGCCATTTGTGATAGCATGGATGGACCTAGAATGTATTATGTTAAGTGAAATAAGTCAGTCAGTGAAAGACAAAGGACATATGATTTCACTTACATGTGGAATCTAAAAAACAAATGAACAAATATAATAAAATAGAAACAGAGTCTTAGATACAGAAAATCAACAGGTGGTTTTCAGGGGCTGGGGAGTGGGGGGATGAGAGGAATAGGAGAGGCAGAAAGAAGTATAGTTTTCCAGTTACAAAATAAATGAATCATAGGTATGAAATATATAGTGTGGGGAATATAGTCAATGATAATGTAATATCTTTGTGTGGTGAAAGATGGTAGCTAGACTTATTGTGGTGATCCTTTTGGGATGTATGGAAATACCAAATAACTGTGTTGTGCACCAGGAACTAACGTAGTGTTATAAGCCAATTATACTTCAAAAACAAAGAAACAAACAAACAAACACGTAGAAAAATAAATCAGATTTATGGTTACCAGAGGTGGGGGAGCGAATTGGGTGGGGGAGAAAGGGAATTGGATTGAAGGTGGTCAGAAGTTAAAAACTTCCAATTATAAGATAAATAAATGTTTGGGATGTAATGTAAGACAGGACTGATATAATTAACACTGCTGTATGTTGTATATCAAAGTTGTTAAGAGAGAATATCCTAAGAGTTCTCATGACAAGGAAAACATTTTCTTCTTTTCAAAAAATTTTGTTTTTGAAATAAAACAAAACATTATAGTTGTTTTAGTTATATAAACAAACTATATAACTAAACATAGTTATGGTGGTAATAATTTAAAGATGTATTACGGCAAATTATGCTCTATACCTTAAACTTATCAACATATAGTTCTGTATGTCTATTATATCTCAATAAACCTGAAATTAACAAATACATAAATAAGATCTAAAAAGAAACAAACAAAAAGAAATGTAATCTCAGTAGACCTATATAGTTTGTGTTTTACAGTGTTGTTTTATTTTGAGTAACATGGACAGGTGGTTAAGGAAGGTTAAATATTTTCAGTGCTTAAAATCTCCAAAGGTCTGCATCTGGCCCTAGTACCAGAGAAATACCACCTCACTCTAGTCCCAGCTCCTATGGCATGCTTCAAACCCCACCTCCCATTCTTCACCAACCAGGTCTACCCACCTTATCTCTTTTCAGAGGGTGGTTGGAATGCTGGCTTCCACTTCCTCAGATACTATATGAAGGTGAGCTGGGAAATGAGAGCAAAAAACTGACAGTTTTCCTCCAATTAATTCACAGTTAAATTTTATTTTCTTAGAGATTTTGACACTTTTACAGCTTGTTTTGTATTATAAGGTACATTGTATGCTTTCTTAAGCACATTAACACTTGCATATTTTTATGTAATTTAAAAACTCAATGAGAGTCAATAAATGTTTTAATTAACCATAATTTTAAAACATCTATGAGAAGTATAGTTTATATTTGCTTTAAAGTCATATTAATTTTAACTTTAAAAAAGTTTAAATGCTAATTTTTCTTGTTATTTTAACTCAAGTCACATGATTAATTACACTTAAGTATCAATATATTACATTGAATAAGAAGTTAACCCCCACTACCCAGTACCTTGCCTGAACATTTCTCATAATTATGTTAATGTTTAAATACAAATATTTTGGAAAAAAATTCTCTAAGTTGTAGTTAAATGCTTTGAGGATGTAATGAATGAATATACTTTAAGTTGTTTGACTTAATTAAGACTGCTTATCTTTCCTATTTTCCTAATTTCCAAGCATAAATTGGCTTGTTTTGGGAAAACCCTTTGATATGCCTTAGTGTTTTCCTGTAGTTTGAACTCAGTTTGTAGTTTTTGATCTTGCTTTTGAAGTATTTAAAAAATAAGTCTTAAAATCTCTTTTTATTTTTTTCCAGTTATTTTTATTTTATTTTTCAACTATGTTGTTATCTTTATTTTTTTCACAGTTTTTTAAAAAAATTTATTGGAGTATAGTTGCTTTACAATGTTGTGTTACTTTCTGCTGTACAGCAAAGTGAATCAGTTATGCACATACATATATTCCCTCTTTTTTAGATTTCCTTCTCATTTAGGCCACCACAGAGCATTGAGTAGAGTTCCCTGTGCTCTACAGTAGGTTCTCATTAGTTATCTATTTTATACAAAGTAGTGTATATATGTCAATCCCATTCTCCCAATTCATCCGCCCCCCTTCCCCCTTGGTATCCATAACTTTGTTCTCTACATCTGTGTCTCGATTTCTCCTTTGCAAATAAGTTCATCTGTACCATTTTTCTAGAATCCACATGTAAGTGATATTATATGATATTTGTTTTTCTCTTTCTGACTTACTTCACTCTGTATGACAGTCTCTAGGTCTATCCATGTCTCTGTAAATGGCACTATTTCATTCATTTTTATGGCTGAGTAATGTTCCATTGTATATATGTACCACAACTTTTTGTTGTGTTCTTCTTCTCCAATAAATTTTATTCAAACAGCCCTCCCCAATTTTCTCCTAATCCCTAGTAAAAGCTTACCTTCCCTTTGTCTCTTTGGACTTGCCTATGGATTATCATGGTTTACATTTTTCTTTTTTTTTTTCTGATGACCTTGGGTGCTTTTTATTTTTTAACGTCTTTATTGAAGTACAATTGCCCCACAATGGTGTGTTAGTTACTGCTTTATAACAAAGTGAATCAGCTATACATACACACATATCCCCATATCTCCTTCCTCTTGCATCTCTTTCCCACCTTCCCTATCCCACCCCTCTAGGCAGTCACAAAACACAGAGCTGATCTCCCCGTGCCATGCAGCTGCCCCCCACCAGCCATCCATTTTACATTTGGTAGTGAATATATGTCCATACCAGTTCTCGCACTTGGTACCAGCTTACCCCTCCCCCTCCTTGTGTCCTCAAGTCCATTCTCTATGTCTGCGTCCCTATTCCTGTCCTGTCCCTAGGTTCTTTAGAACCTTTTCTTTAGATTCCATATATATGTGTTAGCACACACTATTTGTTTTTCTCTTTCTGACTTACTTCACTCTATATGACAGATTCTAGGTCCAACCACCTCACTAAAAATAACTCAATCTTGTTTCTTTTTATGGCTGAGTAATATTCCATTGTATATATGTGCCACATCTTCTTTATCCATTCACCTGTTGATGGACACTTAGGTTGCTTCCATGTCCTGGCTATTGTAAATAGAGCTGCAATGAACATTGTGGTACATGACTCTTTTTGAATTATGGTTTTCTCAGGGTATATGCCCAGTAGTGGGATTGCTAGGTTATATGGTAGCTCTATTTTTAGTTTTTTAGGGAACCTCCATACTGTTCTCCATAGTGTCTGTACCAATTTACATTCCAACCAACACTGCAAAGGGTTCCCTTTCCTCTGCACCCTCTCTAGCATTTATTATTTGTCAATTTTTTATGAAGGCCACTCTGACCAGTGTGAGGTGATACCTCATTGTACTTATGGTTTGAATTTCTCTAATAATTAGAGATGTTAAGCATCCTTTCATGTGCCTCTTGGCCACCTGTATATTTTCTTTGGAGAAATGTCTATTTAGGTCTACCACATAGTTTTTGATTGTTTGTTTTCTTGATATTGAGCTGCATAAGCTTTTGTTTTCTTGGAGATTAATCCTTTGTCAGTTGCTTTGTTTGCAAATATTTTCTCCCATTCTGAGGGTTGTCTTTTCATTTTGTTTGTGTTTTCCTTTACTTTGCAAAAGCTTTTAAGTTTAATTATGTCCCAATAATTTATTTTTGTTTTTATTTTCATTACTCTAAGAGGTTGGTCAAAAAAGATCTTGCTCTGATTTATTTCAAAGAGTGTTTATCCTATGTTTTCCTTTAAGAGTTTCATAGTGTCTGGTCTTACATTTAGGTCTTTATTCCGTTTTGAGTTTATTTTTGTGTATGGGGATAGGGAGTGTTCTAATTTCATTCTTTTACATGTAGCTGTCTGGTTTTTCTAGCATCACTTATTGAAGTGTCTTTTCTTCATTGTATATTCTTGGCTCTTTTAATAGATTCATTGACCATAGGTGCATGGGTTTATCTCTGGGCTTTCTATCCTGTTCCATTGATCTATGTTTCTGGTTTTATGCCAGTATCATACTATCTTGATTACTGTAGCACTGTAGTATAGTCTGAAATCAGGGAGCCTGATTCCTCCACCTCAATTTTTCTTTCTCAAGATTGTGTTGGCTTTTCAGTTTCCATACAAATTGTAAAATTTTTTGTTCTAATTCTGTGAAAAATGCTATTGGTAATTTGATAGGGATTTCATTGCATCTGTAGACTGCTATGGGTAGTATAGTCATTTTCACAATATTGTTTCTTCCAGTCCAAGAACATGGTATGTCTTTCCATCTGTTTGTGTCATCTTTGACTTCTTTCATCAGTATCTTATAGTTTTCTGTGTACAGGTATTTTGTCTCTTAGGTAGGTTTGTTCCTAGGTATTTTATTCTTTTGTTGTGATGGTAAATGGGATTGTTTCCTTAATTTTTGTTTCTGATCTTTCATTGTTAGTGTATAGGAATGCAAGAGATTTCTGTGTATTAATTTTGTATACTTCAAATTTAACAAATTTATTGATAAGCTCTAATAGTTTTCTGGTGGTCTGTTTAGAATTTTCGACGTATAGTATCATGTCGTCTGCAAACAGTAGCAGTTTTACTTCTTTTCCAGTTTGGATTCCTTTTATTTTTTTAATTCTCTGATCACTGTGGCTAGGACTTCCAAAACTACGTTGAATAAATGTGGTGAGAGAGGACATCCTTGTCTTGTTCATGATCTTAGAGTAAATGCTTTCAGTTTTACACTATTGAGAATGATACTTGCAGTGGGTTTTTTGTATATGTCCTTTACTGTGTTAAGGTATGTTCCCTCTCTTCCCACTTTCTGGAGAGTTTCTATCATAAATGGGTGTAGAATTTTATCAAAACTTCTTCAGCATTTATTGAGATGACATATGGCTTTTATTCTTCAGTTCGTTAATGTGGTGTATCACATTGATTGTTTTACTTATGTTGAAGAATCCTTGCATCCCTGGGATAAATCTCACTTGATCATGGTTTATGATCCTTTTAATGTGTCATTGGATTCTGTTTGCTAGTGTTTTGTGGAGGAGTTTTGCATCTATGTTCATCAGTGATATTGGCCTATAATTTTCTTTTTTTGCAATATCTTTGTCTGGTGATGGTGGTCTCATAGGATGAACTTGGGAGTGTTCCTCCTTCTGCAATTTTTGGAAGAGTTTGAGAAGAATAGGTGTTAGCTATTCTCTAAATGCTTGTTAGAATTTACCTGTGAAGCCATCTGGTCCTGGATTTTTGTGTGTTGGAAGATTTTTAGTCACAGTTTCAATTTCATTACTTGCAATTGACCTGTTCATATTTTCTACCTTTACCTGGTTTAATACTGGAGGGTTGTACTTTTCTAAGAATCTGTCCATTTCTTCCAATTTGTCCATTCTGTTGGCATATAGTTGCTGTAGTAGTCTCTTTTTATCCTTTGTATTTCTGTGTTGTCAGTTGTAACTTCTCCTTTTTCATTTCTAATTTTATTGATTTGAGTCATCCCCCTTTTTTTCTTGATGAGTCTAGCTAAAGGTTTGTCAATTTTTTTTTATCTTCTCAAAGAACCAGATTTTAGTTTTATTGATATTTTCTACTGTTTTTCTCATCTTTATTTCATTTATTTCTGGTCTGATCTTTATGTTCTGTCCTTCTACTAACTTTGTGTTTTGTTTGTTCTTCTTTCTTGAGTTGCTTTAGTCATAAGTTTAGGTTGTTTATTTGAGATTTTTCATGTTTCTTGAGGTAGGATTGAATTGCTATAAATTTCCATCTTAGAACTGCTTTTGCTGCATCCCATAGGCTTTGTGTGTCATGTTTTCGTTGGCAGTTTTTTCTAGGTTTATTTGATTTCCTCTGACTTTTTCATTGATCCATTGGTTATTGAATAGCATATTGTTTAGCCTCAATTTGTTTGTGTTTTTTACATTTTTTTCCCTATAATTGGTTTCTAATCTCATAATGTTGCAGTCAGAATAGATGCTTGATATGATTTCAATATTCTTAAATTTACAGAGGCTTGATTTGTGACCCAAGATATGATCTACCCAGGCAAATGTTCCATGTGCACTTGAGAAGAAAGTGTATTCTGCTGCTTTCAGGTAGAATGTCCTGTAAATATTAATTAAGTCTATCTGGTTTAATGTGTCATTTAATGCTTGTGTTTCCATATTAATTTTCTGTCTGTATGATCTGTCCATTGTTGTAAGTGTGGTGTTAAAGTCCTCCACTATTATTGTGTTACTGTTGATTTCCCATTTTACAGCCATTAGCATTTGCCTTAGGTATTGAGGTGGTCCTATGTTGGGTGCATAAATATCTACATTTGTTATATCTTCTTCTTGGATTGATCCCTAGATCATTAGTAGTGTCCTTCCTTGTCTCTTATAACAGTCTTTATTTTAAAGTCTATTTTGTCTGATATGAGTATTGTTACTCCAGTTTTCTTTTGATTTCCATTTGCATGGAATATTTTTTCCATTCCCTCACTTTCAGTCTGTATGTATCCCTAGGTCTGAAATGGGTCTCTTGTAGACAGTATATATACAGGTCTTGTTTTTGTATTCATTCAGCCAGTCTATGTCTTTTGGTTGGAGCATTTAATCCATTTACATTTGAGGTAATTATCAATATGTTATGTTCCTATTGCCACTTTCTTTTTTGTTTAGGGTTTGTTTTAGTATGTCTTTTTTTTTTTTCTTCCTTTCCTCTTTTGTTCTCTTCCCTGTGTTTCCCACCTAGAGAAGTTCCTTTAGCAATTGTTGGAAATCTGGTTTGGTGGTATTGAATTTTCTTAGCTTTTGCTTGTCTGTAAAGCTTTTGATTTCTCTATTGAATCTGAATGAGACCCTTGCTGGGTAGAGTAATCTTAGAGTAAAAAAAAGTAATTTTTTCCCTTTCATCACTTTAAATATATCCTGCCTCTCCCTTCTGGCCTGCAGAATTTCTGCTGAAAAATCAGCTGATAACCTTATGGGGTTTCCCTTGTATGTTATTTGTTGATTTTCCCTTGTTGCTTTTAATAATATTTTTTGTATTTAATTTTTGTTATTTTGATTATTATATGTGTCAGTGTTCCTCCTTGAGTTTATCCTATATGGGAGTCTTTGCAGTTCCTGGACTTGGGTGACTATTTCCTTTCTTATATTAGGGAAGTTTTCAACTATGATATCTTCTATATTTTCTCAGGCCCTTTCACTATTTCTTCTTCTTCTGGGACCCCTATAATTCAAATGTTGTTGAGTTTAATTCTGCCCCAGAAGCCTCTGACTGTTCTCATTTCTTTTCTTTCTTTTTTTGAAATTTTTATTGGAGTATATTTACTTTACAATGTTGTGTTAATTTCTACTGTACTGCAAAGTGAATCAGCTATACATATACATATAGCCCCTCTTTTTTGGATTTCCTTCCCATTTAGGTCACCATAGAGCAATGAATAGAGTTCCCTGTGCTATACAGTAGGTTCTCATTAGTTATCTATTTTATATATAGTGTCAATAGAGTATATATGTCAATTCCAGTCTCCCAATTCATCCCACCCCTCCTTCCCCCCTTGGTATCCACACTTTTGTCTCTAAGTCTTTGTCTCTATTTCTGCTTTGTAAATGAGATTGTCTATATAATTTTTTTCAGATTCCACATATGTGTGTTAATAAATGACATTTGATTTTTCTCTTTCTGACTTACTTCACTCTGTATGATTGTCTCTAGATCCATCCACATCTCTACAAATGACCCAATTTCATTCCTTTTTATGGTTGAGTAATATTCTATTGTATATATTTACCACATCTTCTTTATCTATTCCTCTGTTGATGGACATTTAGGTTGTTTCCATGTCCTGGATGTTGTAAATAGTGTTGCAATGAACATTGTGGTGCATATGTCTTTTTGAATTATGGTTTTCCCTGGGCATATATGCCCAGTAGTGGGATTCCTGGGTCATATGGTAGTTTTATTTTTACTTTTTTAAGGAACCTCCATACTGTTCTCCATAGTAGCTGTATCAATTTACATTCCCACCAACAGTGCAAGAGGGTTCCCTTTTCTCCACACCCTCTCCAGCATTTATTGTTTGTAGATTTTGAGATGATGGCCATTCTGACTGGTGTAAGGTGATATCTCACTGTAGTTTTGATTTGCATTTCTTTTCATTCTTTTTTCTTTATTCTGTTCTGCAGCAGTGATTTCCACCATTCTGTCTTCCAGGTCACTTATCTATTCTTCTTCTTCAGTTATTCTTCCATTAATTCCTTCTAGTATATTTTTCATTTCAGTTATAGTCTTGTTCATCTCTGTTTGTTTGTTCTTTATTTCTTCTAGGTCTTTGCTAAACTTTTCTTGTATCTTCTCGATTCATGCCTCCATTCTCTTTCTCACATCTTGGATCATCTTTACTATCCTAACTCTGAATTCTTTTTCAGATAGATTGCTTATGTCCTCTTCATTTAGTTGTTCTTGTAGGTTTTTATCTTGCTCCTTCATCTGCAACATATTTCTTTGTCATCTCATTTTTTCAAGCTTATTGTGCCTGTAATCTCCTATCTGCAGGCTGCAGGATCATAGTTCCCCTTGCTTTTGGTGTCTACCCCCTGGTGGGTGAGTTTGGTCCATTAGCTTGTGCTGTTATCCCCTTGATAGGGAGTGTGGTTGGTGTTGTGTTGAACAGAGCCCACCCTAGATATTGAGTGCTGCCTCTTCTTTGCTGCCTCTACCTTGTCAGGGATGCGGTCTGTCCCTTAGTTGTTGGAGTAGAGGCCCCCAGATCTGTTTCTGTGAGGTAGATGGGATTGGATCACTCCCCTTGGTAGAGCAGCTCCACCGGATGTATTCATATGTGATTGTGTCCCATTGTGTCCCCTTTCACCTGTTGTGCAGGCTCACAAAATATACTACTGTAACTGCTTTTGGACCTGCCTTAACTTTGAGTATGTCAACAATTGCCCCTGCTGTCTCTCAGGCATTGTTATCACCCAGTCATTGGCACGGGTCCACTGAGTTTAGGTCCCAGTAATGTGTTAATCATATACCTGGACCTACTGTGTGGGCTATGTAGGCAGCTTGAATTCTGGTCTGGCCCTACCCTCATGTGTAGATGCCCACAGAGCCCACAACTACTAAAGCCAGACCCATGATAGGGGGTTTGACTGGTGTGGTGACAAAAGTCTGCCCTGGATACTGAGCAGGACCTCTCTTTTGCTCTGTGGTTGTCACTGGCCTATCAGGGGCAGGGTCTGCTCCCTTGTTGTTGGAGTATAGAGGTCCCCAGATCTTCTTCTTAGCTGTGTTTCTGATCTGTGGTGTGAGGTAGGTGGGGTTGGAGCACTCTCACTGGGATGGAAGCTACTGAGTATTTATCCTCCAGAGCTATTCACCTGTGAGTGTGCTCTGTTGTCACCTTTCACCTGTTGTGCAATGTCTCAGATTATGCTGACGTTGGTACTACTCTAGGTCTCCCTTAATTGTGGATATTCTGGCAATTTGCCCTGGTGTCTCTCAGATGTTGCTTTTGCCAGGTCACCAGAGTAGATGCACTGAAGTCAGATTCCAGGATTGCAATAATGGATCTGGACCTGTTGTGGGTGTTATGGGGGCAGCTCAGACTTTAGCCTGGCCTAGCCCACATGTGTATGGGTCCACAAAATCTACAATTGCTAAAGCTAGGTCCATCTTTGTTGTGGGAGCACTTGTCCATTCAGATGTTTTGTAGGTGCTGAGTTTTTCCAAGCCAGTAATGGGGAAGTCAATTCATGGCTTGTGCAGCTATGAGGAGATTTCAGCTTTTCTTCCTTAGTTGCATGGCCCCTGGGGCTCAACGGTGGTTTTAGCTCCACCTTTGTGTGTGGGCCACCCACAGGGTCTGCTCCTGAGGCTGCCCTGGAGCACCCATGTCTGCCCCAGTGATGACAGGGTGTAGAGATTGCACAGCTCCTGAGGTAGTTGGAGCCCCAGCGGTGACAGGTGCATGGGGGAGTGAACAGACAAGAGAGATCTGACCCTGTCGATGATAAGGAGTGTGGGGAGGCTGGTGGCCACAGGCGTGAGAGACCTGGCCCTGGTGGGAGACTTTCTGAGCTCCTGGCTACAGGCACGATATGGCCAGCCCTGGCCAGGGCCTTTTCTCATACCTGGTGACAGACACGTGACGGCCAGCCCCAATGGAGGCCTTTCTTAGTGCCTGGGGGCCAGGGGCTGGCGAGTGGAGAGAGAGGCTGCAATGGAAGCTCCACCTCCTGTGTGTCATTCAATAATGGTGTCTTGCTTCTATGGAAGCCGGGCTTTCTTCCACAGGCATTCCTGGTTGTGGATTTCCTCACTTCTGTTCCCTCAGTCTGTCTCCTCTCACCCAGCAGCAGTCCTCTCCCTGGGTTTGCTCTCCAATCCCCATGTTCCAGCCTCCAGCCTCCAGCCCCCATGCATACTGGTGGACACACATCCCAGGCTGGGCACATAGGACTGTGGCACAGACCATCTGTGTAGATCTCACTCTGTCCTGCTTGCCACAGATAGGCTGTTTCCCTTTCCTCTGACAGCTCCAGAAGTTCTCCTGTCCCACCTGATCTCCCCATCAGTGAGGAGGTTTCCCTGGATGCAGGAACCTCTCCACTCCTTCAGCTCCCCTCAACCCCGGGGGCACAGGCCCCATCCCACCTCCTCTTCTCTTCTTTTTCCCTTCTTCTTTCTTTCATCCTACCTAGTTACATAGGGATCTTTCTTGTCCTTTCTGGTGTCCAAGGTCTTCTGCTAATGTTCAGCCAGTGCTCTATGAGAACTGTTCTATCTGTAGATGTATTCTTGAGCATTTGTGGAGAGAGATGAATTCCACATCCTCCTACTCCTCCACCATCTTGCTTTCCTCCAAGAAAAAGATTTTAATATAAGTTCCATTTTTTATCCAGGAGTGAATAAATATTATACTTTAGATAATAATAAAATTAAAAAATTTTTCCCCCAACATTATACCTCTGGTATGTTTATCCTCTGTGATGAAATACTTATATGGCCTGCATGAGAAAATACATACATGTGAAGTAAACGAAGGTCTTTGTTTTTAAGTCATGAAAATAATCAATGTGCTTTAGAATTCTGATGAGATATGCCTCAAGTTTTGTAAGGAAGACATGTACTTATTCTTTTTAGATTTCCATTTTTAGGTGTAACACTTTATATTACATTGAGAGCTATTAGTAAGTTAAGGTTATGAAGTCCTCATGCTACAGAGGCTGAACAATAATCATAAAGAGACCTATTATTTAAAGAGATTTGGAGTGAATTCAGATATGGGAAGGTCAATTTTTTTGACCCTGCCCCATACTTCACTTCTCTACCAGTTATCTTTTATTATCTTCTTAAGGCACAAGAGTTTTGTATGGCTATAATTTTTATAATTGTTCTTCTCTGATTTCCTTTGTTCTTGTAGTTTCCAAACAAATTGCTTTATAACGATGGTTTCCAAACATGGAACCCTGTTTCACTTGATCATCCAGTCAAAATTGGCTTGTTCAAGGATAGCTGACTCATCAGCAGTAGATGGAGTCCAAGGCCAGTTTCCCTAGCCCCCCATAAATTCTTATTTATTTATTTATTTTGAATTTTATTTTATTTTTTTATACAGCAGGTTCTTATTAGTTATCTATTTTATACATATTAGTGTATATATGTCAATCCCAATCTCCCAATTCATCCCACCACCACCACCCTATAAACTCTTGACTATTAAGAATCATCTTTATCTTGTTCACAGCTGTGTCCTTGGTACTTAGCCTAGTGTATTGCACACAACAGGATTCTCTGTTTACAAAATAAATAAATAAATAACTATAATGTTAAGAAATGTACTGGAAACTATAATTCAGTGGCTAGAGGGCCAACAAATAACTTGGTTTAGGTGGAAGAAGTGCAAGACCAGGAAATAGAAAATTTGAGAATTCATCCTGGGTTTGCTCCTTAGTCTAATAATAATAATGTCAGTGATACAAGTGATGATGAGGATGATCATGATAATGATGGTATCTCACAGTTATCCCACACTTAAAACTGATTAATCCTGGACTAAGTGGCACACATTGTCTTATTTAATTCTCACAAAACTCTATAAGTTAGATACTATAGATATTCCATTTTACAGATGAGGAAAGGGAAGCTTAGGGAAGTTAAGTAACTTGTCTAATGCCATATACTACAGAGTGGTAGAACTCTGGACCTGGAAAATGTTAAATCAATATAACTGAAAGTCCAAAGCTTAGAACTCAACTTCAATTTACCTGCAATTTCTCATGGTTTCCAAACTTTGTGGTTAGTTTCGCCTTCAGTCCAGTTTCCATTATGGTAGTAAAATGGTTGTCAGTAGTTACATAAGGCTACAAGTCTCCTTTGTCACTTACTACTAGAAGAGAGAACACTTTTCTTTTCCAGACATCCTCAGTAAATGTCTCTTTGTCCTCAATTAAGTCATGTGTTCAGGCCTGAATCAATTACTATGACCATGGGAATAAACTCAATCAAGGTCAAGCTAGAAGTACAGTTAGCTTCTCTCAAGCTACATGAATCCCAGCTAAATTCTGGGAAGGCAATCAATAGTTATATATCGCACACTTATAGACATAAAGTATTGTTTTAATAGTCTTATTTATTAAATATATAGACTGAAGACCTTCCCTAAGTAGAACAATGTAATTTTTTTAAAAAATTATTTATTTATTTTTGGCTGAATTGGGTCTTTGTTGCTGCACACAGGCTTTCTCTAGTTGTGGTGAGCAGAGGCTACTCTTCCTGTGGTGCACGGGCTTCTCACTGCAGTGTCTTCTCTTGTTGTGGAGCATGGGATCTAGGCATGAGGGCTTCAGTAGAGTGGCTCGCAGGCTCTAGAGCACAGGCTCAGCAGTTGTGGCTTGCGGGCTCTAGAGTGCAGGCTCAGTAGTTGTGGTACACGGACTTAGTTTCTCTGTGGCATGTGGGATCTTCCCAGACCAGGGCTCAAACTCATGTCCCTTGCATTGGTAGGTGGATTCTTAACCACTGAGCCACCACGGAAGTCCCAGAACAATGTAATTTTATAAAAATTAATTAATCTCTTAACACAAATATGTTTTATTTTTCCTAGCTTTATTGAGATAAAGTTTACATATAACATTGTGTAAGTTTAAGGTGTACAACGTGTTGATTTGGTACACTTGTATATTGTGAAATGATTACCACAGTAGCATTAGTTAACAGCTCCACCACCTCACATAATTACCATTTTCTTTTTTGTGGTGAAAACATTTAAGATCTACTTTCTTAGCAAGTTTCAAGTATATAATATTGTCAGCTATATAAATAGATTATTGTTTATTTGATGAAGGACATTGTATGGAGTTGAATAGTGTCTCTCCAGAATTCTTGTTCATCCAGAACCTCAGAGTATGAACTTATTTGGAAATGTAGTCTTTGCAAGTGTAATTTGTTAAATTAAGATGAGGTCATACTGCATTATGGTGGAACCTAAATCCAATAACTGGTGCCATGTGCTATGGTCTGAATGTTTGTGTCCCTGAAAAACTCATGTGTTGAAATTCTAAAGCCCAATGTGAGGATATTAGAAGGCGGGGCCTTTGGAAGGTACTTAGGCAATGAGGGTGAAACCCTCATGAATGGGATTAGTTCCATTACAAAAGAGGCTCCAAAGAGCTAGTTGGCTCCTTATACCATGTAAGGTAACAATAGGAAGTTTGAAACCTGGAAGGGAGCTCTCACCTACCAGACTGTGCTGGCACCCTGATCTTGGACATCCAGCCCCCAGAACTGTGAGAAATAAATGCCTGTTGTTTATAAGCCACCTAGTTTCTGGTATTTTGCTATTGCAGCCTGGCTGGACTAAGACACCATGTGAACACACAGATAAACAGAGACATACAGAGGGAAGAAGGACATGTGACAGTTGAGGCAGAGATTAGAGTTATGCTGCCACAAGCCAAAGAACATCAGGAGCTACAGGAAGCTGCAAGAGGCAAGGAAGAATCTTTTCTTAGAGCCTTCAGAGGAAGCCAACACCTTGATTTAAGACTTTTAAGCTAAAAAACTGTGAGATAATAAATTTCTGTTGTTTGAAGTCATCCAGGTTTTGTGCTTTGTTGTGGAAGCTCTGGGAAACTAATATGGATTCCATGGACAGATATATCAGACAGATGGTGTAATGGAAGACTATATATGCACAGTCTAAAACTGACAAAGCACTTAACATCCAGAATGTCCAAGACCCTCATTCAAATCAACCAGAAAAAAAAAATAGAAAAAAGGTGAATACAAGATATGAACAGGCAATTTACAAAAAAGGAAACTAAAAGTCTAACATCTGAAAAGGTGCCACAAATCATTAATGGTCAGAAATGAATTGAAATAAGATATCACTTTTCACCAATAGCCTGGCAATAATTAAAAGATAAATGTGCCAACTCTTGATCAGTATGTGAGGATACCCTTTCGCTCTGCTGGAGGGAGTGTGAATCAGGGCAGCTATTCAGAGAGCACTATGGCAATAGTCACCCAAATTAAGTATATGCATGCATTTTAACCAATAAAATCTGTTCCTGTATATATATATAAACACAAAGAATTTTTTCATAAGTCCATAGGATGCATATATAAATGGAAATGTTATTGCAACATTATTGTTGTTTTGGGAATAGGAAGCAACCTCGGTGGCTATCATGGGGAATATATACACAGACAGGTAAAATGTGGTGTATATCATGGATTATCATGCAGCAATTAGGAGCAATTAATTAGAATTAATTAATTAGAAGTACATATAGCAATGAATGGATCTTTAAAATATGCCTGTAAAAAAGGAAGAGTAAAAATTAAATATATCACAAAATTCATTTATTTAATTAAAAATATTGCTTACCAATCAGAGCACATTTTAGAAGAATACATACTAAAAGAGGATACACATTAAACACAATAGAATGATAATCTATTAGAATGGTGGGTATGGGGCTAAAAGGAAATCAAATAAACAAATAAATAAAATAAGACAGAGCCTTATAAGGATCAGTTGTAATGTATAATAAAATAAGAAACAAGATTAACTCAACCCTGCTCACTTGATGTTTAAAAATGAAAAGTTCAATTGTTGAAGAAATGATCACACCAAGTTACCAGGTATGTTCCTGCCATGGTTCATTTTTTCAAAAGGTCACAATTGAAAACTGACCTCACTGTATAATAAAAGGCAACATACATTATTTCCTTACTCCAGTGTTTCCTGGTTTTCCCTTTGCTTCTCAGTCTTCTTTACTTACCTTTCATCTTCTGTCACTCTTCCTTCTTAAATGTTAGTATTCCTCAGGGTTACATTCTTAGTCCTTATTTCTTGCTCTACAAATATTTCCTGAGAATTTGATTCATGTGCTCATGTCTATGGCTTCAACAACTTAATCTGTCTCTAGCTTCTAACTTCACCATGGATATTAATCACCAGCTAAATTTTCCATAGTTTCTCTAAGCTCAACAGGTCTGAGGTTAAATCCATCTTCCTTTTTTAATTGCCCTGTAAACTTCACCTTTTAAAATTATATTATTAACCCAGTAGCTCAAGCTTTTTTTTTTTTTTTTTTTTTTTGGCTACGTTGTGTCTTCATTTCTGCACGAGCTTTCTCTAGTTGTGGCAAGCGGGGGCTATTCTTCACTGCGGTGTGCGGGCTTCTCACTGTGGTGGCTTCTCTTTGTTGTGGAGCACGGGCTCTCAGTACATGGGCTTCAGTAGTTGTGGCATGTGGGCTCAGTAATTATGGCATGCAGGCCCTAGTGTGCACAGGCTTCAGTAGTTGTGGTGCATGGGCTCAGTAGTTGTGGCTCGCAGGCCAGTCTCAGTCGTTGTGATGCACAGGCTTAGTTACTCCGCAGCACGTGGGATCTTCCCAGACCAGAGCTCAAACCTGTGTCCCCTGCATTGGCAGGCAGATTCTTAACTGCTGCGCCACCAGGGAAGTCCAGGAAACTTCTTAAACTCCTCTCTGTTCCCAATTCCTTATGTCATAAACTATTTTATTTTATTTTATTTTATTTTTTGCAGTACGCGGGCCTCTCACTGCTGTGGCCTCTCCCGTTGCGGAGCACAGGCTCCAGATGCACAGGCTCAGCGGCCATGGCTCACGGGCCCAGTCGCTCTGCGGCATGTGGGATCTTCCCGGACCGGGGCACGAACCTGTGTCCCCTGCATCGGCAGGCGGACTCTCAACCACTGCGCCACCAGGGAAGCCCTCATAAACTATTTATTGTACTTGAGAAGTGTCTCTAAACCTAGCTCCTCTTTGTATCTCCAGAGCAACAGAAAGTCACTGAAGGGGTTTCAGTACCAAAGAGATATAGGTAGAACTGTTTTTAAAATGATTACTCTGTTTTTATTTCCCTTACTCAAAAAGGATCTTGCTGTGATTTATATCATAGAGTATTCTGCCTATGTTTTCCTCTAAGAGTTTTAGTGTCTGGCCTTACATTTAAGTCTTTAATCCATTTTGAGTTTATTTTTGTGTATGGGGTTATGGTGTGTTATAATTTCATTCTTTTACATGTAGCTGTCCAGTTTTTCCAGCACCACTTATTGAAGAGGCTGTCTTTTCTCCATTGTATATTCTTGCCTCCTTTGTTAAAATAAGGTGACCATATGTGTGTGGATTTATTTCTGGGCTTTCAATCCTGTTCCATTGATCTATATTTATGTTTTTGTGCCAGTACCATACTGTCTTGATTACTGTAGCTTTGTAGTATAGTCTAAAGTCAGGGAGCCTGATTTCTCCAGCTCCATTTTTCTTTCTTAAGATTGCTTTGGCTATTCGGGGTCTTTTGTGTTTCCATACAAATTGTAAAATTTCTTGTTCTAGTTCTGTGAAAAATGCCATTGGTAATTTGATAGGGATTGCATTGAACCTGTAGATTGCTTTGGTTCCTGAGTCATATGGTAGTTTTATTTTTAGTTTTTTAAGAAACATCCACACAGTTCTCCACAGTGGCTGTATCAATTTGCATTCCCATCAACAGTGCAGGAGGGTTCCCTTTTCTCCAAACCCTCTCCAGCATTTATTATCTATAGATTTTTTGATGATGGTGATTCTGACTGGTGTGGGTGATACCTCATTGTGGTTTTGATTCGCATTCCTCTAATGATTAATGATGTTGAGCATCTTTTCATGTATTTGTTGGCCATCTGTATGTCTTCTTTGGAGAAATGTCTATTTAGGTATTCTGCCCATTTTTGGATTAGTGGACAAATACACTGAAACCATAATTCAAAAAAATACATGTACCACAATGTTCACTGCAGCACTATTTACAATAACCAGGACATAGATGCAACCTAAGTGTCCATCAACAGATAAATGGGTAAAGAAGATGTGGCACATATATACAATGGAACATTACTCAGCCATAAAAAGGAACAAAATTGAGTTATATGTAGCGGGGTGGTTAGGCCTAGAATCTGTCATACAGAGTGAACTAAGTCAGAAAGAGAAAAACAAATACCGTATGCTAACTCATATATATGGAATTTAAAAAAAAGTACTTATGAACTTAGTGTCAGGGTGGGAATAAAGACACAGATGTAGAGAATGGACTTCAGGGCACAGGGGGGAAGGGGAAGTTGGGATGAAGTGAGGGAGTAGCATTGACATATATACACTATGAAATGTAAAATGGATGGCTAGTGGGAAGCTGCTACATAGCACAGGGAGATCAGCTCTGTGCTTCATGACGACCTAGAGAGATGGGATAGGGAGAGTGGGAGGGAGGCTCAAGAGGGAGGGTGTATGGGATATATGTATACATATAGCTGATTCACTTTGTTGTACAGCAGAAACTAACACAACATTGTAAAACATTTATACTCCAATAAGGATGTGAAAAAAAATGATTACTCTGAATGTAGTGAGAGGAATTTATTGAAGGCTTGGAAGTATGGAGACAATTTGAGAGTTATCAATGGAGTTTCAGAAAGAGATTATGGATGCTTAGACTAAGGTGGTGGGAGTGGAGATGCAGGGAAATGAATTATTTTCATAGAAACTTTGGTGCTGGAATAGACAAACTTGATGATGTACTTGGTATTAGTGGTCAGGAGGGTAGGAAGAACTGTGAAAAGTGGTTCTCAGGTGTCTGTCATCAACAACTAGGTGGATGTTGTGCAATTTTCTCAGGAGAGAATTGGGGAAGGAGAAACAATTTTCTAGGGGGAAGGATTGTGACCGCAGTTATGGATATTTTATATTAGAGGGATTCTGGCAAGGACAGGTTTCTACTAGACTTTGTCTTTCTGCACTGTATGGTGATTATCTACTTGCACATCATACTTTGCCAATAGATTCTGATTACTTTGAAAGGAGGGCCCAAGACTTATTTATTTAATTATGTTTAATGCTTAGTGTTGAAACAGGCTCACTGTATGCAGTCAGTAAATATTAATGAATACAATGAGGCTTGACTCCTAACCAAATCCAATTGGTGATCCGTTGCAACAAGCTTCTAATTTGAATGAAAACAAGCGGGGAACATTGGTTGTTATCACATTAAATTAACTGATGTCACAGTTGTTAGTTTAGAATAAAGCATGCTTCTCATAAGGCACTAATTTCCTCCAAATGTGAAAAGCCTTTATTAAATAATACCAGTGGAGTCTCTCCTTTCACTCTCTGGAAAGAAATAACTTAAAAAGTATCTAACAATAGGAACTGTAGATTGGGAGGAAAAGAATAAGAAAAAACAAAGAAAAAATAAAACAAAGAATAGGAAAAAAAGGAAATCATATATCTCTGCCTCTAAAAAGGAATTCTTCAAAAATGGCTGTCAGCAAAGTTTGAAAAAGATTCATCAGAATCATTTAATAAAATGTTTATTATTTCATTAAAAATATCCTTGTGATTTATTACCTCAGTTATATATTTTCCTTGTAATGTTGTCTCTTCCTTTAACCTTTTTTTAAAAAATATTTTATGTCAATATTCTAAGATATCATACATCCCTTTTATAATTTTATATTATTTTTTTCATGTAGTGACTGCTTCATTTTATTTAAAGTTTATTATGTGAGTTAAGAGACAAGTGTTTCCTGTTTATTGGCAATTGCCATTTGAATTTAACTTTGCCTATCAACCTACACTTAATTAAAATATTTTATCACTACTTTGTTTCAGTTAAATGGTGTAATGTCCTAGGAGCTTCCTTATTTAAAAATAGTCATTTCTGTGTCATTGTCCGACTGAAATGTCATCTGTAATTTATCATATGTGAAATGACATTTATTTCCTTCCTAGAAACTTACTGATTCTTACAAAAGTTTTTTCTTACAAAGTTGTAAGAAATTAGTCAGGTTTATTGAATTATTCCAAAATTCTACAATTTCAGCATGCAGAATTTATAAGAATCAAAAAAAAGATATTTTCTACATGGTCAAACTTAGCTTGGATATTTCTTAAAATAGAAATTTTCTTTCAAAATTTCCACGAATATAGATAAACTATTTTTTGTACTTTGTCAGTACTATACTCTGATAGGAAATATATTTTCATCATTTTTTGACCATTTAAGTTTCTATTTTCCTCTGTAATATTTTGGAGTATGGTTTTAATGGATGACATTACCTTGTGGAGTACAAAGAATGTATTAGCTAGCTACCAAATAGCTCTATTTTTAACTGCTTCTCCTCTGAGTCTAAAAACATTTAAAACTTTCTCTCAAAATTTATCTGAAATGTGGATCATAATAATTGTAGCTTGTAGTTAATGTGTAGTAACAACTGATAGCTTGTATTCTGAATTGTGGGTAAATTTCATTTACCCTGACAAATTTCCCAAATTAATATTTTATTCCTCAATTATGTGTGTACATATAGTGTGCATAGATGGATAGATAGATGGATAGCCAATAAAACAAAACGCATAGCAAAATTTTGATTGTCTTAATTGGGTCATTTGTCCAACAAATATTTATTAGACATCTACTATTTGTCAGTCATTTTCCTACATGCTGCTTATGGGGGGGAAAAATATAGACAGATATTCTGCTCTCTTAGATTTTGCATATTGGTGAAGACAATGAGACAATAAACAGGTAAAAAAATGGAAATGTAATTTCATTGCATCATCCAAAGGAAGGAAAAAGGAGATTTAGTAATTTTTGACTATTTGAGCAGAGAATGGTGGATATCACACTAAGGGGACTTCTCAATAAAGAAGAATTTTTAAACTTAAATCTGATTCATTAAAAAAACAAACGAACAAACAAAAAAACTAACCTGCAAAAACCTCAGGAGAAACGAACTAGGTAGAGAAAACAACAAAGTTCCAAGGCCAGCTTGACTGGATTTTATTTGGGAGGAGGCATAAGGCCAAGAGTGTTAGGTAGACACAGAGCTAATTAAGAATATTTTGTCTTCTCAATTGAAATACACTTGCAATAAATCACAAACCAGTCACTCAACATGTAGTTAATTTTAAACTATGCATTGAACTGATCCTTTGGGAGATAGAGAGGTTTAAAACTACTCTTTTAGATTTTACAAAATGGAGTGGCAAGTAATAAAATTCTTTTAAAAATAATTATTTTCCAGTATTTCAATCCTACAGAAATGGGTAGAGAATAATAATATAATTGATGTCCACCAAACCTAAGAGACTTAACCTGCTCACATTTTAACAGTATTTCTTCAGATTTCTTTTAAGAAATAAAGTGCTGCACATATACTTGAACTCTCTTTGCACACCCTTTTTTGTGCTATTCTTTTCCCTTTTTTTTTTTTTTTTTTGCAGTACGTGGGCCTCTCACTGTTGTGGCCTCTCCCATTGTGGAGCACAGGCTCCGGACATGCAGGCCCAGCGACCATGGCTCACGGGCCCAGCCGCTCTGTGGCACATGGGATCCTCCCGGACCAGGGCACGAACCGGTGTCCCTTGCACTGGCAGGCGGACTCTCAACCACTGCACCACGAGGGAAGCCCTCTCTTCCCTTTTAAGACATTTTCATATGCTTATTGACCATCTGGATACCTTTTTTTATAAACTAATTATTGCTGTGAAGTTAGTAAGTACTCTTCCCTTCATATTTTCATAAACCGTTACACATGGTGAAATACAGACAAGGAGAAAAAGACAAAACCTCAAAATGTATGGACTAATAATTTATCACAAAAGGTCATTTAAGTATTAGCCAAGAAAAGAAAGAATAGTGCTAAGACAGAGAAGTACCTGTGGTGTCCATGCTGTTCATTATTCTCTCCTTTTCCCCAAAAGTATATGCTATTCTGATTGTAATAACTATGCTTCCAAGCTGATCTTTATCATCTTCTCATCCATAGTTTGCCTTTGCCCATTAAAAAAAAAATTGTAAGTGGAATAATCTAGTAATAGTTAGTTTCTCACTTCTTTTGCTCTAGGTATTTGTGAAATTTATCCATGCTGTTTTATGTCATTGCAGTTAATTTTCATTGCTGTAAACATTTTTTGGTATCCATGTAACAACATTTATCCATTCTAATGTTGATGGATATTTAGATTGTTTTCAGCTTTTTGACTATCACAAATAATTATGCTACATACATTCTTGTACATATCTCTTTGTGCATAGGCAGTGTCATTTTCTCTGGATGTATACCTAGGAGAAGAATTGTTGGATTATAGGATATTTATATCTCAAGCCTCAGTAGAAAGTTCTGAACTGTTTTTTTAAGTTGTTTGTACAAATTTACAATCCCACAGCAGTTTAAGCCTTTCTACTCTTCCACTTGCTCATCTACACTTTGTATTTCAGCTATTTCAACTGTAGCCATTCTGGTGGGTGTGTAGTGTGATGTCTGTTTGGTTACAATTTGTATTTCCCTGTGACTAATCATATTAAAGGCATTATCATATGCTTCTTGACCATTTGGATATCCTCTTTATGAAGTGCCTGATTGAGTCTTTTGCCCAATTTTTAAATTAGGTTGTATTTTTGTTTTTGTTTTCTTCCAGTTTTATTGAGATATAATTGACATACAGCACTATTTAAGTTAAGGTGTACAGCATAATGATTTAACTTATATACATCATGAAATGATTACCACAATGTTTAACGAATATCCTTCATCTCATATAAATGCAAAATAAAAGAAAAAAAAATCCCAACACAATCCCAAGGAAAAAGAACAAAGCTGGAGGTATAATCCTTCCAGGCTTCAGACTATACTACAAAGCTACTATAATCAAAACAGTGTGGTGTTGGCACAAAAACAGACATATAGATCAATGGAATAGAATAAAGAACAGAAAGAAACCCACACACTTATGGTCAATTAATCTGCAACAAAGAAGTCAAAGGAGGTAGGAATATATGATGGAGAAAAGACAGTCTCTTCAACAAGTGGGGTTGGGAAAGCTGGACAGCTACATATAAGTCAATGAAATCATAATGCTCCCTCACCCAGTATACAAAAATAAACTCAAAATAGTTTAAAGACCTATGTATAAGACATGACACCATAAGATTCCTAGAATATAACATAGGTAAAACATTCTCTGACATAAATCATAGCAATATTTTCTTATATCAATCTCCCAAGGCAAAATAGATAAAAGCAAAAATAAACAAATGAGACCTAGTCAAACTAAAAAGCTTTTGTATAACAAAGGAAAATGAAAAGACAATTTACATAATGGGAGAAAATATTTGCAAATGATGTGAGTGAGAAGGGGTTAATATCCAAACATACAAACAGCTCATACTCCTCAATATTGAAGAAAAAAACCAACCCAAACAAAAAATAGGTAGAAGACTTAACTAGACATTTCTACAAAGAATACAGACAGATGGCCAACAGGTACATGAAAAGATGCTCAGCATCTCTAATTATTAGAGAAATGCAAATCAAAACCACAATGATGTATCACCTCACACAGGTAAGAATAGCTATCATCAAAAATGTCTGCAAATAATAAATGCTGGAGATGGTGTGAAGAAAAGGGGACCCTCCTGCACTGTTGCTGGGAAAGTAAATTGTTGCAGCCATTATGGAAAACAGTATGGATATTCCTTTAAAAACTAAAAATAAAGCTGCAAAATGATTCAGCAATCTCTTTCCTGGGTATATGTCCATAAATGACAAAAACTCTAATTTGAAGAGATACATGCACCCCAATGTTCATAACAACATTACTTACAATAGCTGAGACATGGGAACAGCACAAGTGCCCATCAAAAGACAACTGGATTCAGAAGAGTGGTATATATATACAATGGAATATTACTTAACTGTAAAAAGAATGAAATATTGGCATTTACAGCAATATAGATGGACCTAGAGGATATTATACTTAGTGAAGTCAGAGAAAGATAAATATTATATGATATCACTTATATATGGAATCTAAAAAATAATGAAAATGAATCTATAAGCAAAATAGAAACAGACTCATAGACATAGAAAACAAACTTAAAATTACCAAATGGTAATGGAAGGGGGGAAGGATAACTTAGGAGTGTGGGATTAATAGATACTAACTACTATATGTAAAATAGCTAAGGAATAATTATTTACTGGATAGAACAGAGAATTATATTCAAAATCTTGCAATAACCTATAATGAAAAATAATCTGAATAAAAATATAATATATATAACTTAATAACTTGGCTGTACATCTGAAACTAACTATTGTAAATCAACTATATTTGAACAAAAAAAAAGAAGAAAAAGAATCCTAAATGTGTTCTCAGTATATTGAAAAATATTTTCCTTGTGATGAGAGTTCTTGAAATTTCCTCTCTTAACAACTTTAATATAGAACATAGAGCAGTGGTAATTATATTAATCATGTCTTACATGACATCTCTAGTACTTACCTATCTTATAACTGGGAGTTTGTACCTTTTAACAACCTTCCTCACCATACAAAGATATTACATTATCATTAACTATATTCCCCACATGGTACATTTCACCCCTGCAACTCATTTATTTTGTAACTGTAAATTTGTACCTCTTAATCTCTCTCACATATATCACTCATTCTCCCACCCCATTGCTTCTGGAAACCACCTGTTTTTATCTATGACTTTGTTTCTGTTTTGTTATGCTTGCCCACTTTGTTTTGTTTTCGTTCATTTGTTTTGTTTCTTAGATTCTACATGTAAGTGAAATAATACAGTATTTTTCATTCTCAGTCTGGCTTATTTCACTTAGCATAATATTCTATAAATACATCCATGTTGTCACAAATTGGCAAGATTTCCTTCTTTTTTATGGTTGAGTAATATTCCCTTGTGTATATATACCACATCTTTATCCATTCATCTATTGATGGGCACTTCGGTTGCTTCCATATTTTTGCCATTGTGAATAATGCTGCAATGAACATATATGAATATACCTTTTTGATTTAGGGTTTTTGTTTTCTTTGGGAAATAACCCAGAAGTGGAATTGCTGGATCATAAGGTAGTTCTATTTTTAATTTAGGAGTGTGGGATTAATAGATACTAAGTAGAGTAGAGGAACCTCCACAATATTTTCCACAGTAGCTGCACAAATTTACATTCCTACCAACAATGCATGAGGTTTCCCTTTTGTTCATATTCATGCCAACACTTGTTATCTGTTGTCTTTTGATTACAGCCATTCTAACAGGTGTGAGGTGCTATCTCATTGTGATTTTCATTTGCATTTTCCTGATGATTAGCAATGTTGATCATTTTTCATGTGCCTGTTGGTCATATGTATGTCTTCTTTGGAAAAATGATTGTTCAAGTTCTCTACCCATTTTTTATATTGAATTATTTGTTTGTTTGATATTGGATTGTATGGGTTCTCTGTATATTTTGGATATTAACCCCTTACCAGATATGTTGCTTGTAAATATCTTCTCATAGGGACCAGCCTTTCCCACGAGTGGCCGGCAGCCTCCGCATAAGGCATGGCCTGGCAGTCGATGGGCTGGGGATCAGCCCTGGCTACCAGTGAACACATGGTTGTCTTTTTGTCCCTATTAATGTGTCAGATTCTTCACATATTTTAGATACAAAACTTTTATAAGTTACGTATTATGTATTGAAACTATTTTACTCTACTCAGTTTTTTTAATGATTCAGTTATACCTATACATATATCCATTCTTATTTTTCTAAAAATAAATTTATTTTATTTACTTATTTTTGGCTGAGTTGGGTCTTTGTTGCTGCCTGCAGGCTTTCTTTAGTTGCGGTAAGCAGGGGGTACTCTTCATTGCAGAGTGAGGGCTTCTCATTGTGGTGGCTTCTCTTGTTGTGGAACATGGGCTCTAGGCACAGAGGATTCAGTAGTTGTGGCACACGGGCTCAGTAGTTGTGGCTCATGGGTTCTAGAGTGCAGGCTCAGTAGTTGTAGCACACAGGCTTAGTTTTTGTTGTGGCATACAGGCTTAATTTGCTCTGTGGCATGTGGGATCCTCCTGAACCAGGGCTCAAACTCTTGGCCCCTGCATTGACAGGCAGATTCTTAACCACTGCGCCATCAGGGAAGACACTCTACTCAGTCTTTTTATTTACTTAATAGTGTCTCTTGATGTAATCCAAATTATTAATCTTCCCCTCTATGGTTAGTGCTTTTATGTTCTGTTTAAGAATTTTCATACCCCTAATTGTAAAGATATTCTCCTATATTATCTTGTATAAATTTTATTGCTCTTCTTTCATATATAAACCTACAACTCATCTACAATTGATTTTTTTTAAATTTTGTGATCAGTGTGAGGTAGATGCAAAGTTGTTGTTGTTGTTTTTTGCCTGTATCGATAGCTCATTCTCCTAGCATTATATAGTGAAAAGACTTCTTTCTTCCACTGCTCTGCAGTATCACCTTTATTGTAAATCTAATGCCCTGATACATGTTTGTTAGTTTGTGTGCTTTGCATTCTGTCCAATATGTCTATTTTCTATTCTTATACTCAGATCACATTATCTTATTATAGCTTTATAACAATTTTTGATATTTTGTAATGCAGATCCTCTCTCCTTGTTTTTCTGTTCTAAGATTGTCAACATAGTTCTCAGCTGACACACACACACACACACACACACACACACACACACACACACAAACTCACACACAGATTTTGAGTGGGATTGCTCAAAAACTATGGACACATTTGGGGATACTTTTGTGGATATTTGACATCTTTAGAATAATTAATTTTTAAATTCACAAATATATTCTTTTACATATACATATAACCTAAACTACAGGGACTCTTTGAAATTCCTTCTCCCTTGGTCCAGTAATTTTTAAAAATTAAAAAAAAGTGAAACAGTAAATAATAATTTTTATTTCATCTTCCCTATGACAATGCATATATTAATATTAATTTTTTTCTTCCAATATTTCTAGTTTTCCCCAGTGTGATGATTGATTTGGATAAGTTGAATATCAATCTATTCACAGTTTATAGTATTTCCAGAAACTTAAATATCTACTACTTACCATAACCTAATCTAGAAATTTGTGATCATATCATTAAAAAACTAGTTCTCTGCATATGCAGAATTTACAATCTTGTTTAATTATGGAACTTATATATTTAAATCATATGAAATGGTTTTGGAACAAGGTGTTAAATGTTATGGAAAAATAGACGAAAATAAGGGATTTGGGAGAACATGACAACTGCTTTCACAACTTTTATTTGAATTCCATAATAATCCTGGAATATAGGAGAGCATTCATAGACATAAACTAATGCCCAGAGATATAAGTGGTTTGACTAAGGTCACAGATTTAGGGGCTAACTATGAATTGGCAGAAATTATCACTCAAGCCTATTTCTGTTCTTAACATTTCATTGTCTCCTCTGACTTTGAAGATAATCATTGAGCACACTAAATATCTTTCATATAAAATGTTCTTTCTTCCATTGAAACCATGACCATGTAACTGTAGTATAGGAGATGGAAAGTTATTATAATTTTAGTAATAAATATTGAACTTCAGGCATAATCAGGTGAAAGATTAGTCTCTTTTGGGGAAAGGGGCTAGAAACATGAACACAAGGCTTCAAATCTTGGCTTTGACATTCATTAGCTACATGGCCTTGGGAAAATTATTTAAGCTCTCCAGAATTATATTTCCTCATGTCTAGAACAATACACCCCACCTTAACATGTGGCTATATGAATTAAATGAATTATATTATTATAGATAAGACATGAAAATCATTTCTGTATAATAATGAATTTGTCTGGCCTTTATCCCTGGTTCCTAGGAGGTAGCAACTAAATCCTTGCAATTTCCCTAGTGATAGGAGTATCTTTGTTGTTCTTGGTAGGCCCTGATAGTTTATGTTTATGGTGGACCCCTAGATATTTTAAGCTAGTGAGATGACTCAGGATGGAGGCTGGTTATACCAGAAAGACCTTAAGCCACATGATTTTAGCTTGATCTCCAGGAAGGAGAAAGGGGCTGAATATTGAATTCGACCTCATGACCAATGATTCAGTCAATAATGTTGATGTAATGAAACCCCAATAAAACCTCTAAACTCGGGGCTCAGGTGAGATCCTCTGTGTTTTGTATTGTATTGTTTGGTGCTTTTGGTGTATTGTCACACACTGATGTGTTTGGAGGGTGATATGTCCTGACTCCAAGGACAGAGAATGATGAAAGCTTTACATTTAGGCCTGCCAGAGCTCACCATTTGTGTCTCTCCCCTTGCCTGATTCTGATTTATATCCTTTTACTACAATAAAACAGTAATTATGCATAATTATTTTCTGAGTTCTGAGATGTTCTAACAAATTATTAAACCTGAGGGAGTAGTGGAAACCCCCAAATTTGGCCATCTGGTCAGACCTCTGTAGCTATCTGGGGACCTCTGAACTTGTGCTGGTGTGTCAAGCAAGGATAGTCTTGTGTAGGACTGTCCTCTGAACCTGTGAAGTTTGGCCAAACTCTGGGTAGTTGGTGTCAGAAATCATCATAATCACCTAGTATAGTGCTCAACAAATAATAGGTGTTAATTAACAGTTATCATCATTGGTAATCAAAAATATAATTTCTTGGGCTTCCCTGGTGGCACAGTGGTTGAGAGTCCGCCTGCTGATGCAGGAGACACGGGTTCATGCCCCGGTCCGGGAAGATCCCACATGCCGCGGAGCAGCTGGGCGCGTGAGCCATGGCCACTGAGCCTGCACGTCTGGAGCCTGTACTCCGCAACGGGAGAGGCCACAACAGTGAGAGGTCTGCGTACTGGGGGGGAAAAAAAAAAAAAAATATATATATATATAATTTCTTATATTCTTAATATTATAAGAATAGAGGCTCTGTCACAACCACATATGGGGTATTTAAGTTTAGTGATCCATATGATTTAGTGAACAATTAATGAATTTGTTGAAAATAATTTTTGTACAGTCAAAATGTACAGTCACTGAGTATTTTTACATTGATCCTCTTAAGTGATTTGGTTGACTAAGGTTTGAAAACTGCTCCTCTATTATGTCATATTGTATTGATAATAAGAGCAATTCTTCCTGGATTACTTTCTTCTAATCTACATTTTAAAATGCTCTTTAAATTCACTTCAAGTCCTCAAAATTCACTGAAGGCCTTCCGTGTTAAGCATAGTGCTTAGACAGAGATGCAAAGTCAAATAAGGCAAGATGTCTTATCTAGTGGGAGAGGCAGGCATATTAATTAACAACTGGACTGTAATAAGTGTTTTAGCACAGTTACAAAGTAAAATGTTGTGGGAATATAGGGGAGGAAAATATTAATGTCAAATATTAAACTCTCTTAACATAGAATTTAATTGTTGACATAATGCAAATGTTACAAGTGAAATTCCTTTATAAATTGTTGTTAAGAATTTCTTCTCTTTACTATTGTGCCACGTGCATGTTCAATTACATCATGGATTCTCAGTCTGTGATTCCCAGGTAGTCTGTTGCCTAGAACATTTTTTACTCTTATTTATTTTATGTTTCTTTGAAAAATCTTTGTGGAAAGATCCTTATCACTCCAAATTACATTTTACAAGTATTATTTCACTCCAAATAAGTGTTAGGGGAAAGGGATATAAAAATCATGCAATGCATAACAGTTGTCTTTCCATGATTTGAGCCTGAAATAGTTTCTTACTGATGAGGAGAAAATTAAACATATATAACCTTGCCATTATATTTAAGGACATCTGTCTTTGTTTACAACAAACTGCTTTAAGATGGAATATGTAAAACTTAAGGGGAAGGGAGATCAAAAGCTGCAGTGCTTATGGTGTAGCCATATTCTTGCAAATGGAAATGGGAAAGCAACAAAACTAGAAAAATCCCTTTCATAGAACATTTGGAAAATATACTCGACAATGCTGATCCATTCTGTGAAAATACTGGGAATTCAGGACAGAAATGAATCTGCAGAACTCAAGGCACAGGGACTAGTGGAGTCCAGCCAACATCATGATTACAAAATTTCCAATGAGCAAGTTTAGGGACAGATGACAAAGGGCCTTGACTTCCAGGTTACATAGTTCTAATTCTCATAGGCATTACTCTTTCTGTGGAGGCAGGAGAAATAACTGAGCAAACGATCTGCTTGCTTGATGAGTTTGAGTAAGAAAACATAAACAAATCAAGTGTACCCTCTAGGTACCCTCAGTTAGGTTGGTAGAACCTGAAGGGGGCTCTCTAGTGATGTTTCCAGTTCCCAGTAGGGATGTCCTGGTGATGGTCCAGAAGTAATATGGGTTAATGGAAAGATTCCTCATGCTGCTACCACCCAGACACATGACCTTGAACAAATCACTTGATCTCTTTCTGCTTTAACTAATGGTAACAATTATTGAATGGTAATACTTATTGAATACTTATTTTGATCCAGTCTTTGGTTATCTTCTCTACTTGATTGAGCTCACTTAATCATGGCAACAATCCTGTAAGTTTTCCTTCCTACCTTTTTTTTCCAGATGGAAAAGAGAGGGTTAGCTAAATAAAATATGACTTGTTCAACACACAGATTCTAAGGGAAAGACAAAGAATGAGAGGCTACATCTCCTCAACCCCCGAGTCTGTGCTCCCAAGCATTTTCTTATGTGACTTCATCTGTATAACCTACTTAGCTGTGCTTTTGTAAAGCTCAGTGAGATAATATATGCTCAACTTGGTGTCACAAACCCTAGTTACCTATCCTAGCAAGAAGACATGAAGGTTATTCAGTTTAGCCCACAAAGTTCTGGCAAGGGGCTTTCTAACTACCATCCTCCTACCTGTCCTAGGGGCTCCTCTTTGGGTTTATGGATGTTCTGGGGTGTTGGATTTGGATATGTTCTAGGAGCCATGTAAAGTCATCATTCCTGGTGGTCAGACAAATCCCTTCCTACACCTAAATAATACATTTAGTGTGGTCTTTGGCTGGGTATATTCACCTGCTTTGTTTCAAGCCAAAAATGTTATTCCTCCTCAGATTCCCAGGTCTCATCTGATCATTAAAGTGACTTACTCCTCCTCTCTGATTCCCTCACTAGACCTTCTTTTTTTATCACATGAATCCTCATCCCCATCAAAATGTGCTATTTTCATTTGCTTTGATGGTCAGTTAAACTCAGAGTTAGAATTAATATCAAACAGAAAATGTTTTATTTCTTTGAAATAAAGAATAGCTCAAAATTCAAATACTCTTAGGAAGTGTGGGGAAATATATGCATTCTATCTTTCTAATGCATCACAGAAAAGAAAGATGAGTAAAACAGTTGTTTCTATAATAAAGCAGGTTGAATTCTTATACCCTGTCACATACGTGAATGTTTCAAAAACTGAAAAGTGATCCAGAAATGTAAAAACAATTAATTGTCCCCAAGACTTGTTGAATGCTACTGAAGTACTCTGATTTAGTGATATTTTCTAAATTTCTTCATCCAAGCGAATCACAGGGATTGTTAGGCAAGTAATGGGCACACACACCTAGTGATTAATTAGAAGAATCCTTAATAATAATGCATACTTTTGCAGGTGAGTATATTGGTTAAGAAGTGTACAACACAGGATAATACTCAATGGTATACCCAAAATTTATACTTATTAACTCTTTATCAACTTATTTAGAAACTGATTAGTACAATGGCACTAATAGCATTAGACTGTTTCACTGGATTTTTTGAGTGAGGATGAAGTATTTCTTTAAAAGAAAAATGTTTAACTGAAAATACATTGAAAACAAAATATCATTTTTGCCACAGATGTTAAAAATGGAATAATCAAATATAAAATGAAATAAATATTCATGAGCCATGATTCATCTCCCTCACTAGATAGGAAACTGATATGTCTCTATGGTAACAGTAAAACTGCCGTTCAGGAATGAGCACTTCTGTGTGTATGTGTTTTCATGAGCATATAATTTCAGAAGCATATGATCAGGAATAAGAAAGAAACTGAAATGAGCTGCCTGTAGGATCAAATGAGGTAAAGGAAAACAATGAAACAAAGGAAATATCTAAGAAGAAAGATGAAGAAATAAGTGGGAGGTGGTCAAGACATCGTGTATTTAAACAAGAAGAAAGAGAAATTCATGAAGTGTAGGGGTTTCAATTCTCCATTATGAACAATGGAGTTTCTCTCTCAAGTCTGTGAGGTAGAGAAAGAAGGTACAAGAATGGTGGTTGAATTACTCAGGGCCACATAACTAACAGCAGAGGTTCAGCTTTGTCCCATGATATTGGAGAATAATTTCATGGCCATAGCATTGCTGGTTTGGTTCAAGAGAGAAGTAAAGGGGTGAAACAATTGGATTTGGTAGGGTTGGTTTGGCCACCTAGACTATAGGTAACCGGGTGGAGGCAAAGAAGCATTTTTCGTACTTCCAATCTCTGAGGTACTATTGGGTAAATGAGGGTTTTGTAGGCTTTGGAATCATAAGGCAATGTAGCAGCACTCTCTACATCTTCCATGGAAGAGTCCAGAAAAGTTTATACAGTAGGGACTCTGACAGCTGAGAGAAGGCAGCCAGTAGGGAAGAGGAAGAATAGACTCCTATTCTGTAACCATCTCTCCAGCAAACATCTTCAGATTTGAAGAAATTCTCAGGTCCTTTCATTGGGAGAATCCTCCACTAGAAGGATAAGGAATTCAAGAGGAAGATCCAGATTTTCTGGGACTCCAGTCTCTGATGATCTTTTTGTTGCCACTGATGGTCCTAAAAGAATTGGCAGGAGGCTTTGCTGTAGAGGTGCTGATTCCAACCTTAGTGCCTTGTTTCTTTTCCCTTACATTACTAGCAAAGTAAAGAGCATAGCGCCAAGGCATATTGGTGTCAAAAATCCTGGATAGTTTAGATATTTCTGCCTTCTTTAAAAAAAAAAAAGGAAACAATTGCATGAATATGATTTCCTGAATGGTTTGCTAGTCTTTTATTGGGCAAATTTAAAATTTATTGAATTATTGCCTCTGTATTACTTAAAATATAAAATACTGCTGGAAAGTTTATAATAAAGTACTACTCAGAAATGTATGTATTCACTTCAGCACCATCAAACTCCATTGTTCTTGGTGTCTCCAGTCTAGAGGCTCTAAGGACTAAACATCTGGTCTCCTGAGGAAGTTACAAAGTGGTATTAATCTGGCTGTGCAAGATAAGAAGGGGGGTGAATAGGAAGAATGGCTTCTGATTACTCCATATGCAGATCTTTCAACTCATTTCCAGCTCCATTCCTCACGAGGGCCAACCAATATGCCAAGCGTCTCAAGTTCCAAATCTCCAGTGATCTACAGAAAAGCCTGCTTTTCAGCTTTGTCTCCAACTGTAAGTTCCTAGGTTTCAAATTCTTTTTACTGATAAGTCAATTGCCACCTCACTATTTGCTTTTCACATGTTAACATTTGTTGAGGTTTTCCAGTTACTCTCATTTCCACTCATTATTCCTTTGCTCTTAGGATTTATAACCTTTTTAAAAAAGCAGTATTGATATTTTAATATGTATCATTTCCATTAGGAGCGGAGATAAACACAATTCAGCGTCTGACTGGAAACCTTAACTGATGTTTTACACGCTGTAATATGGAGGATTAAATGAGAAAAGCTGAGACAAATATTTAGAAAACTTTTTGCTGGATTATTTTTGTCTCTGAATCCCTCTGAATTGTGTAGCAGGCAGCACTCATCTCTCACTTTTCCATTACCAGTCATCTTTAGTCCTTGAACTCTGTGGCCAATCTTTTTTTCTCAGTTAGGGAAATATCAGGAACCCCGGTTCAAATCTTTTTCTTGAGCCCCAGAACCAGGTATATCCGACTGCCTTCAAGGCTTCTCCACTTAGAATTCCCAGAGGCAACTCAAAACTAAAATTTTCTAGCCTGGCTCAACTCCATCCAATCTCACCCTCAAACTCTTCTCTTGCTTTATTTGTTACTTCAGCAAATAGTACCAGTTTTCAAAACAGATAACTGGTACTCATCCATATCTCCTCTCATTCTCACCTCCTCTGATCCCAACAAGCAACCAATCCCTAGCTCCTCCTATCCCTTTGCTCATTGTTGCTCAACTCTTTCCTCTGTGCTCTTTGCCTCTACCTTTCCAACTTCCTCCGTTTCTTCCTTAGATTCCAGCAGTAGCTTCATCCTAGCTAGTCTCTCTGTCTTTAGGTCTTTTCCACTTCAGTTGATTTTCCACATTAGTCAGAATGATTTTTTTAAAGCATAAGTTCGATTTTTAAATTTCCTTATTTGAAACTCTTTAATAGCTCTCCACTGTTCTAAAAATAAAGTTCAAATTTTATATCATAATTTGGTCCCCTTTTATCAAGTGTCCAGTCTCAATTTTCATCACTGTTTTTTAGTTCTCTGAATATACCATGCTCATTTTCACTGCTAAGTTTTTAATGTGCATTTTCCTTGTCTTCCTGGAACATCATCTTCCCTTTCCCTTTCCAGCATAATCCAGGTAGCAGTTGTTGAGTTAAATCTTACTTATCTTTAAGACTACATATAGAGGTAATATCTTCTGGGAGAATTTATCTGATATACTCTCATAGAAGAGTAGTTATTTTTCCCATGTATTTCATTAGCTCTCTGTTTATTAATTTTGGTATTCATCATCTTGTATTTTGCATCCCCCATTAGATTGTAGTTCTTTGAATGCAGGGACTGTAACTTGTTATTTTTGTATCCCTGGTACCACCATTTTTAGCATTATAAAATGTTTATAATGCTTATAACTGTTTATTAAATGAATTAATGACATAACATAAGTACCTGGTTCAGTGGCATCCTCTTTTATTACCAGTCTTGTTCTGATCACATATTCTGGTATTTCCTCCCTCCCTCCCTTCTTTCCTTGCTTCCTTGCTTCCTTCCTTCCTTTTCTTCTTTACCTCATGTTCAAACTATTATTTCCCAGTTTTAATTATTTGCTTCTCAGCCTTGAGGCTTATTCTCTGTGTCTGGGTCCTTATCAAATCTCAGGACCAGGCTTTGTCTGCTTGCTGAGGTTTCAATTATAAATTAATTATTCAGCAGCATTTATTACGCATCTAGTGTGAGTTAGGTATAGTGCTCATTTGGTGATAAAGCACTGAACAAGATTGACTTAATCTCTTGGCAATTGTGACTAATGCTTCTGTGAATATTGGGGTGCATATATTTTTTCTAATTAGTATTTTCAATTTCTTCAGATTTATACCCAGGAGTTGAATTGCTGGATCATATGGTATTTGTATTGTTAGCTTTTTGAAGGACCTCCATACTATTTTCCATAGTGGCTGCACCAATTAACATTCCCACCAACAGTGGACTAGGGTTCCCTTTTCTCCACATCCATATAAACATTTGCTAGTTGTGGTATTTTTGGTAATAGCCATTCTGACAAGTGTGAGATGATATATCATTGTGGTTTTGATTTGTATTTCCCTGACAGTTAGCAACGTTGAGCACCTTTTCAAGTGCCTGTTGACATCTGTATGTCTTCTTTGGAAAAATGTCCACACAGGTCTTCTGACCATTTCTTTTCTTTTCTTTTCTTTTTTTTTCTTTTGTGGCGATTTGAGGGCCTCTCACTGTTGTGGCCTCTCCCTTTGCGGAGCACAGGCTCTGGACGTGCAGGCTCAGCGGCCATGGCTCATGGGCCCAGCTGCTCCGCAGAATGTGGGATCTTCCTGGACTGGGGCACGAACCCGTGTCCCCGGCATCGGCAGGCGGACTCTCAACCACTGCGCCACCAGGGAAGCCCTGACCATTTCTTAATCGTGTTTTTTTTAATATATATATTGAATTGTATGAGTTGTGTGTATATTTTGGATATTAACCCTTTATTGGACATATCATTTGCAAATATTTTCTCCAATTTTGTAGGTTTTTGTTTGTTTATTTTGTTGATAGTTTTCTTTGCTGTTCAAAAACTTTTAAGTTTAACTAGGTCCCATTTGTTTACTTTTGCTTTTGTTTCCTTTGCCTGAGGAGAAAGATCCAAAAAAATTTTTGGTAAGACTATGTCAAAGAGTATTGCCTGTTTTCGTACAAGAGTTTTATGATTTATGTTCTTACATTTAGGTCTTCAACCCATTTTGAGTTTATTTTTGTTATGTGGTGTGAGAAAATTTTCTAATTTTATTCTTTTACATGTAGATGTCCAGTTTTCCCAGAACAATTATTAAAGATATTGTCTTTTCCCCATTCTATATTTTGCCTCCTTTGCCATAGATTAATTTACTACATGTGTATGGGTTTATTTCTAGGCTTTCTATGTGTTCATTGATATATGTATCTTTTTGTGTGCAAATACCATACTGTTTTGATTACTGTAGCTTTGTAATATTGTCTGAAGTCAGGGAATGTGATGTCTCCAGCTTTGTTCTTTATCAAAAGAATTGTTTTGGCTTTTAGGGTGTTTTGTGGCTCCATACAAATTTAAAAATTGTTTGTATTAGTTCTTTGAAAAATGTCATTGGCATTTTTCTAGGGATTGCATTAAATCTGTAGATTGCTTTGGATAGTATGGATATTTTAATAATATTAATTCTTCCAATCTATGAACATGGGATATCTTTCACTTTCTTTGTATCTTATTCAATTTCCTTTGTCAATGTCTTAGAGTTTTCAGAGGATAGGTCTTTCACCTCCTTGGTTAAGTTTATTCCCAGGTATTTTATTCTTTTCATGTGATTTTAAATGGAGTTGTTTTCTTGCTTTCTTTTCTGATAGATCACTATTAGTGTATAAAAAAGCAAAAAAAAATCTATATATTAATCTTGTATCCAACAACTTTACTGAATAAATTAATTAGTTCTTATAGGTTTTTGGTGGAGACTTAGGGTTTTCTACATATATCATGTCATCTGCAAATATAGACATTTTATTTTTTCCCTTCCAATTTAGATGATTTTTATTTCTTTTTCTTGTATTATTGTTGTGGCTAGGAATTCCAATAATACGTTAAATAGAATTGGCAAGAGTAGGAATTCTTGTCTTCTTCCTGATTTTAGAGGAAGAGCTTTCTGCTTTTCAACATTGAGTATGACGTTAGCTACGGGTCTGTCATAAATGGCCTTTATTACATTGAGATATGTTCTCTCAATACTCATTTTGATGAGAGTTTTTACCATGAATGGATGTTGAGTTTTGTCAAATGCTTTTTTGTCTATTGAGATGATCATGTGATTTTTATCCTTCCTTTTTAAAAAGTGGTGTATTACATTAATTCATTTGCAGGTATTGGATCATCTTTGCATCTGTGGAATAAATCGCAATTGATAATGGAGTGTGACTCTTTCTATATATTGTTGAATTCAGTTTGCTAATATGGATTTTTCATCTACCTTCATCCTAGATATTAGCCTATAATTGTGTGTGTGTGTGTGTGTGTGTGTGTGTGTGTGTGTGTGTCTTGGTCTGGTTTTGATATCTGGGTAATTGTGGCCTCCCATGAATTTGGGTGTGTTCCCTCCTTTTCAGTTTTTTGAATAGTTTGAGAAGGATTGGTATTAACTCTATATGTTTTGGAGAATTCCCCTTTAAAACTGTCTGGTCCTGGACCTTTGTTTTGTTGGGAGTTTTTTAATTACTGATTCAATATTAGCAATTTGATTTTGTCTGTTTAGATTATCTATTTCTTCCTGATTCAGATTTGGAAGATTGTATTTTTCTAGGAATTTATCTATTTATACTAGATTGTCCAATTTGTTTGCATATAAACATTTGTAGTCTTTTCTCATGATTTTTGTGTCTCTGTGATATCAGTTAAAACTTCTCCTCTTTTATTTCTTATTTTGTTTATCTGTATCCTCTTTCTTTTTTTCCTTAATGAGTCTGGGTAAAGTTTTATCAATTTTGTTTATCTGTTTAAAAAACCAGCTCGTGGTTTCATTGATCTTTCCTTTTGCTTTTGGTCTCCATTTTATTTATTTACTCACTCATCTATATTATTTCCTTACTCATCTATATTATTTCCTTCCTTCTGCTGATGTTGGGCTTTGTCTGTTATTTTTTCTAATTCCTTTATATGATAAGTTAGGTTGTCTATTTGAGTTAGGCCTGTATTGTTATAAACTTCCATCTTAGAACTGCTTTTCCTGTGTTGCATAGATTTTGGAAAGTTGTGTTTTTATTTTCATTTATGTTGAGGTATTTTCTGATTGGCTCTTTGATTTCTTCATTGACTCATTTTTGTTTGTTTGTTTTACTAGCTTATTGACTAGTCTCCACATGTTTGTGTTTTTCCCATTTTCCTTCCTGTAATTGATTTCTGGTTTCATACTATTGTAAGCAGAAAAAAAATGCTTGATATAATATATAGCTTATTAAATTTGTAGAAACTTGTTTTGTGGCCTAGCATGTGATGCATCTTGGAGAATGTTCCATGTGCTTTTGAGAAGAATGTCTATTCTAATGTTTTCAGATGCAATGTTTTGCAGATATCTACTAAGTACAACTGGTCTAATATGTCATTTAAGGCCAATATTTCCATATTGATTTTCTGTCTGGATGATCTGTCCAACGATGTAATGTTCCCTAATATTGTATTATTGTCAATTTCTAACTTTACACCTGTTATATTTGCTTTGTGTATTTAGGTGCTCCTATATTACATGCATATAAGTTTGTGACTCTTATATCTTCTTCTTGTACTGATACCTTTATCATTATATAATACTCGTGTTTGTCTTTTGTTATAGACTTTTCTAAAAGTCTACTTTGTCTGATATGATACTGCTACCACAGTTTTCTTGCTATTTACATTTGCATGGCATATACTTTACCATCTTCTCACTTTCAGCCCATTTGTCTTTAGTTCTAAAGTGAGTGTCTTGCAGGCAGAATATCGATTTTTTTTTTTTTCCAATCAGCCTCCTTATGACTTTGGGTTGGAATATTTGTACATTGCCATTTAAAGTGACTATTGATATGAGTGCACTTACAGCCATTTTGTTTTCTGGTTGTTTTTGTAGTTCTTCTCTGTTCTTTTTTTTTTTTTTTCCCTTATGATATATTGGTTTTCTTTAGTGGTATGCTTGTGTTCCTTTCCTTCTAGTTTTTGTGTACCTGTGTTGGTTTTTGATTTGTGATTACCATGGAATTCATATATGTTGACCTATAGTTGTATCTACTTATCTTAAACTGATAGTTATTTAAGTTCAAACACATTCTAAAAAATCAACTTTTTTACTCAACTCCCCCATGCTTTGTATTTTTTATCTAATATTTATATCTTCTTGTTGAAACCTTATCTATTTATCTTATAGTTGATTTAAACTTTTTTGTCTTTTAACTTTTGTACTAGCTTATTTAGGTGGTTGATTCACAATCTTTAGTATATATTTTCTTTTACTAGTAGGATTTGTTTTCCTTTCCTATAAATCTTAGTTGTAGACTTTTCTTCTTCACTTAAAAATCCTTTAACATTTCATGTGAGTTTGGTTTAGTATTGATGCACTTTTTAGTTTTTGCTTGTCTGAGAAGCTCTTTATCATTCTTTCAATTCTGAATGATAACTTTGCTGAGTAGAGTATTCTAGGTTTTAGCTTTTTTTTCCTTTCAGTACTTTAAATATATCATGATACTACTCCCTTCTGTCTTGCCAAAATTTCAGCACAAAAATCAGGGTTCCTTTTTATATGACTCTTTTTCTCTTGCTGCCTTTAAAATGTTCTGTTTATCTCTAACTTTTCCCCTTTTATATGATATATATTTTGTGTGGGTGTCTCTGGCTTTATCTTATTTGGAACTCTCTATGATTCCTGAACCTGGAAATCTATTTCCTTCTTCAGCTTTGAGGAGTTTTCATTCATAATTCATCAGATACATTTTCTACTAATTTCTCTCCCTCTTCTCCTTCTGGAACTCCCATAATGTGAATGTAAGTACACTTGATGTTGTCTTAGAAGTTCCACAAACTATCCTAATTTTTTTAAAAAAATTGTTTTTCATTTTGTTGTTTGATTTGTTGATTTCCATTGTTCTATCTCCTGGTTTGCTTATGTGATTTTCTGTATTACCTAGTCTACTGTTGATTCCTTACAGTGTAAGGAATTTACACTGTAAATTTTTTTACAGTGTATTTTTCTTTTTTAAAAAAAATTTATAGGAGTACAGTTGATTTTCAATCTTGTCTTAGTTTCAGGTGTACAACAAAGTGAATCAGTTATACATATACATATATCCACTCTTTTTTAGATTCTTTTCCCATAAAGGCCATTACAGAGTATTGAGAATTCCTTATGCTATACACTAGGTCTTTATTAGTTATATAGTTTATATATAGTAGTGTGAATATGTCAATCCCAATCTCCCAATTTATCCCTCCACTCCTTATCCTCTGATAAGTATAAACTTGTTTTCTACATCTCTAACTCTATTTGTATTTTGGACATAGGTTCATTTGTACCTTTTTTTTAGATTCCACATATACGTGATTTCATATGATATTTATCTTTCTTTGTCTGACATACTTCACTGCAATAAACTTTGGGCTTCATGTACTTTATCGAATTGTGATTTTCTCTGGATATATGCCCAGGAATGGGATTGCTGGATCATACAATAGCTCTATTTTTAGTATTTTAAGGAACCTCCATACTGTTCTCCATAGTGGCTGTACCAATTTACATTGCCACCAACAGTGTAGGAGGGACCCTTTTCTCCACACACCCTCCAGCATTTATTGTTTGTAGTTTTTTTAGTTGATGGACATTCTAACTGGTGTGAGGTGATACCTTATTGTAGTTTTGATGTGCTTTTCTCTAATAATTAGTGAAACTGAGCATCTTTTCAGTGCTTTTAAGTCACCTGTATGTCTTCTTTGGAGAAATGTCTATTTAGATCTTCCATCCATTTTTCGATTGGGTTGTTTGGTTTTTTAAGATATTGAGCTACATGAGCTGTTTGTACATTTTGGAAATTAATCCCTGTTGGTCGCTTTATTTGCAAATATCTTCTCCCATTCTGGGGGTTGTCTTTTCATTTTGTTTATGGTTTCCTTTGCTCTGCAAAGCTTTTAAGTTTAATTAGGTCCCATTTGTTTACTTTTAATTTATTTTCATTACTCTAAAAAGTGGATCAAAAAAGATCTTGCAGCAATTTATGTCAAGAGTTGTCCTGCCTATGTTTCCTTCTAAGAGTTTGTACTAACTGGTCTTACATTTAGGTCTTTAATCCATTTTGAGTTTATTTTTGTGAATGGTGCTAGGGAGTATTCTAATTTCATTAAATTTCATGTAGCTCTCTAGTTTTCCCAGCACCACTATTGAAGAGGCTGTCTTCTCTCCACTGTATATTCTTGCCTCCTTTGGCATAGATTAGGTGACCATAGATGTATAGGCTTATCTTTGGACTTTCTATCCTGTTCTATTGATCTATATTTCTGTTTTTGTGCCAGTACCATACTGTTCTGATGACTCTAGCTTTGTAGTTTACTCTGAAGCCAGGGACCCTGAATTCTCCAGCCCTGCTTTTCTCTCTCAAGATTTCATTGACTATTCTTGGTCTTTTGTGTTTCCATTCAAATTGTATAATTTTTTTCATAATTCTGTGAAAAATGCCATTGGTAATTTGATAGGGATTGCATTGAATCTGTAGATTACTTTGGGTAGTATACTCGGTTTCACAATATTGATTCTTCCAATCCAAGAACATGGTATATCTCTCCATCTGTTTGTGTCATCTTTTATTTCTTTCATCAGTATCTTTTGGTTTTCTTATTACAGGTCTTTTGCCTCCTTAGGTAGGTTTCTTCCTAGGTATTCTATTATTTTTGATGTGATGGTAAATGGGATTGTTTCCTTGATTTCTCTCTCTGATTATTCATTGTTAGTGTATAGGAATGTAAGAGATTTCTGCGCATTAATTTTGTATCCTGCAACTTTACCAAATTCATTCATGTGTTCTAGTAGTTTTCTGGTAGCATCCTTAGGATTTTCTATGTATAGTATGTCAGCTGCAAACAGTGACAGTTTTACTTCTCTTTTTCCAATTTTGATTCTTTTTCTTCTCTGATTGCCATGACTAAAACTTCCAGAACTATGTTGAGTGTAAGTGGTGAGAGTGGACATTCTAGTGTTTTTCCTGGTCTTAGAGGAAATGCTTTCAGGTTTTCACTGTTGAGAATGATGTTTGCTGTAGGTTTGTCATATACGGCCTTTATTATGTTGAGGTATGTTCCCTCTATACCCACTTTCTGGAGAGCTTTTATTATAAATCATTGTTGAATTTTGTCAAAAGCTTTTTCTTTATCTATTGAGATGATCATATGGTTTTTATTCTTCAATTTGTAGATGTGGTGTATCACATTGATTGATTTGCATATACTGAAGAATCCTTGCATCCCTGGGATAAATCCCACTTTATCATGGTGAATCATCCTTTTAATTTGATGTTGAATTCTGTTTGCTAGTATTTTGTTGAGGATTTTTGCATCTAACTTCATCAGCAATATTGGCCTGTAATTTTGTGTGTGTGTGTAATATCTTCATCTGGTTTTGATATCAAGGTGTTGGTGGCCTCGTAGAATGAACTTGGGAGTTTTCCTCCCTCTGCAATTTCTTGGAGGAGTTTCAGAAAGATGTGTGTTAACTCTTCTCTAAATGTTTGAAAGAATTCTCCTGTGAAGCCATCTGGTCCTAGACTTCTGTTTGTTGGAGGAGTTTTATCATAGTGTGTGCTTCAGTCTTGGAAGGTTGTACCTTTTTAATAATTTGACTCTTTCTTCTAGGTTGTCAATTTCATTGGTATATAGCTGCTTGTAGTTGTCGCTTATGATCCTTTGCATTTCTGTGGTGTCCATTGTAACTTCTCCTTTTTCATTTCAAATTTTATTGATTTGAGTCCTCTCCCTTTTTTTCTTGATGAGTTTGGCTAAAGGTTTATCAATTTTGTTTATCTTCTCAAAGAACAAGCTTTTAGTTTCATTGATCTTTGCTATTGTTTTCTTTGTGTCTATTTCATTTGATTTCTTTCCTTCTATTAACTTTAGGTTTTGTTTTTTCTTTTTTTTCTAGTTGCTGTAAGTGTAAGGTTAGGTTGTTTATTTGAGATTTTTTTTTTCTTTCATGAGGTAAGACTGTATTGCTATAAACTTCCCTCTTAGAACTGCTTTTGATGAGTCCCGTAAGTTTTGGATCATTGTGTTTTCATTTTCATTTGTTTCTATGTATTTTTTTAATTTCCTCTTTGATTTATTCAGTGATCTATTGCATATTTAGTAACGTATCATTTAGCCTCCATGTGTCTGTGTTTGTACCGTTTATTTTCCTGTAATTTGTTTCTAATGTGAAAGTATTGTGGTTGGAAAAGATTCTTTGTATGATTTCAATTTTCTTAAATTTACCAAGACTTGATTTGTGACCCATGATATGATTTATCCTGGAAAATGTTTCACGTGCACTTGAAAAGAAAGTGTATTCTGCTACTTATAGATGGAATGTCATAAATATTAGTTAAGTCTATTTGTTTTAATGTGTCATTTAAGGCTAATTTAAGGTTAATTTTCTATCTGCATGACCTGTCCATTGGTGAAAGTGGGGTGTTAAAGTCCCCTACTAATATTGTGTTACTGTCAGTTTCCCCTTTTATGGCTGTTAACATTTGCCTTATGTATTGAGGTGTTCCTATGTTGGATTCACATATATGAACATTTTTAATTTTCTTCTTGGATTGATCCCTTGATCACTGTGTAGTGTACTTCCTTGTCTCTTGTAATAGTCCTTATTTAAAGTCTATTTTGTCTGATATGAGTATTTCTAGTCCAGCTTTCTTTTGATTTCCATTTGCATGGAATATCTTTTTCCATCCCATCACTTTCAGTCTGTATGTATCCCTAGGTCTGAAATGAGTCTCTTCTAGACAGCTTATTTTTGTGTATATTTAGCAAAGCTGAATCTTTTGGTGGAACACTTAATCCCTTTACATTTAAGGTAATTATTGATACATATGTACCTATTGTCATCTTCTTAACTGTTTTGGGTTTTTTTAAATGTCTTTTTTCTTCCCTTCCTCTTTTGTTCTCTTCTCTTCTGTTTCATGCCTAGAGATGATCCTTTAACATTTGTGGCAAAGCTGATTTTGTGGTACTGAATTCTCTTAGCTTTTGCTTGTCTGTAAAGTGATTGATTTCTCCATTGAATCTGAATGTGATCCTTGCTGGGTAGCGTATTCTTGGTTATAGATCTTTCCCCTTCATCTCTTCAAATATATCATGTCATTCTTTTCTGGCCTACAGAGATTTTGCTGAAAAATCAACTGGTGGTTTTGGTGGTTCCCTTGTATGTTATTTTTTTTTCCCTTGTTGCTTTTAATATTTTTTCTTTGTCTTTAATTTTTGTTAGTTTGATTAATATGTGTTCCTCCTTGGGTTTATCCTGTAAGGGACTCTCTGAACTTCTGGGACCTGGTTGACTATTTCCTTTCCCATGTTAGGGAAGTTTTCAACTATAACATCTTCAAATATTTTCTCAGGCCCTTTCCCTTTTTCTCCTTCTTCTGGGACCCCTATAATGCATGTGTTGGTGCATTTAATGGTGTCCCAGAGTTCTCTGAGGCTGTCCTCATTTCTTTTCATTCTTTTTGTCTATTCTTTTCTGTAATAGAGATTTCCACCATTCTGTCTTCCAGCTCACTTATTTATTCTTCTGCCTCAGTTATTCTGCTATGAATTCCTTCTACTGCATTTTTCATTTCAGTTATTTTATTGTTTGTCTTTATTTGTTTGTTCTTCTGTTATTCTAGGTCTTTGTTAAACATGTCTTGTATCTTCTCTATCTATGCCTCCAATTTTTTTTTGCAAGATCTTGGATCATCTTTACTATCTACTCTGAATTCTTTTTTCAGATAGATTGCTTATCTCCTCTTCAGTTAGCTGTACTTCTAGGTTTTTATCTTGCTCCTTCATCTGTGACATATTTCTTTGTCATTTCATTTTGTGTAAATTTCTTTGTTTGTGGTCTCCTTTCTGCAGGCTGCAGGATAATTGTTCCTCTTGCTTCTGGTGCCTTCCCCTTGATGTGTGAGGTTGGTCCGGAGGCTTGTGCTGTTATCTTCTTGATAGGTGGTTTGACTGGTGTTGTGGTGACCAGAGCCTGTTTTAAATATTGAGTGGAGCCTTCCCTTTGCTCTGTGGTTGTTACTTCCCTGTCAGGGGTGGGGTCTGTACCTTAGTTGTTGGACTAGAGGTCCCTAGATCTGTTTCATAACTGTGTTTCTTATGTGCAGTGCAAGGTAGGTAGGATTGGAGTGTTCCCACTGGGAGAGAAGCCACCGAGTATTCCACCTCTGGAGATGTTCACCTGTTAGTGTGCTCTGTTGTGTCTCCTTTTCCCTTTTGTGCAGTTTCACAAAGTACATTGTTGTTAGCACTGCTCTTGGTCCCACCTTAACTATGGGTATGCTGACAATTGGCCTTGGTAACTCTCACACAGTTTTTTCATGAGGCCACTGATGCAAATCCACTGAGATCAGGTCCCAGGACTGCAGTAGTCTTGCACCTGGACCTGCTGTGGAAGCTATGGAGTCAGTTCAGAATTTGGCCTGGCCCAACCCCCATGTGTATGTGTCCACAAAGCTCACAGCTGCTAAAGCCATACCCATCCCAACTGTAGAAGCATTTGTTGTCCTTTTGGATATTTCACTGGTGAATGAATTTAGGAAGCCATTAGCAGAGGGGTAACTCCATGGTATGTGCATCTGTGAGGAGTGATTTCACCTCTTCTTCCTTAATCACATGGCTCCAGGGTCTTAGCTGTAGCTTCAGCCCCACCTCTGCATGTGTCCCTCCCACCAGAGTCTTTTCCAGAGGTTGCCAGAACACACAGGGGCCTGTCAGGCAGGAAGAAGCCAAGGCAATGATTGAGGCAAGTGGGCTGCACAGGCAGGAGGGTGCTGGGGTAGCAATTGGAATGCAAAAGCCCATCAGGCAGCAGTTGGGGTGAGCAGGTCATCCAGTTTTGGGGGTGGAGTGGAGGAAGTGATGGCAAGGGTGCACAAGCCAGCTCTGGCAGAGGTCCTCCCTAGTGCCCATGGAGGCAGGGGCCAGCATGTGAGAAGAGAGGCTACAATGATGATCCCACCCTTTACACATCACTCAACAATGGTGCTACACTTCTGTGGCAGTCTGAGCTTCCTCCAGGCATTCCCAGTTGTGGAGATCCTCACTCCCATCCCCTCAGGCTGTCTCCACAGCCAATAGCAGTGCCCTCCCCAGTTCTGCTCTCCAAACCCTATGTTCCAGCTCCCAGCCCCCTGTGTGCCCTGGTGGATAACTGTCTCAGGCTGGGGTGTGTAGGGCTGTAGCAGAGACCATGTGTGTAGGTCTCACCCTGTCCTTCCTGACACCAACCTGTTGCTGGGCTCTCCTCTGAGCCCCCAAATCTCTCCTTCTGTGTCAGCTGATCTCCTTGCTGGTGAGGAGACTTCCCCAGATGTGCGAACTTATCTTCACCTTCAGCTCCCTGCCAGGGGTTCAGGTCCTGTCCTGCTTCCTCTCCTCTTCCTTTTCTCTTCTTCTTTCTTTCATTCTACCTGGTTATATGGAGATATTTCTTATCCTTTTAGGTGTCCAAGGTTCTCTGCTAGTGTTAAGCAGGTGCTCTGTGAGAATGGTTTCATTTGTAGATATATTCTTGTTGAGTTTGTGGGGAGAGATGAGCTCCATGCCTTCCTAGTCCTCCACTATCTTGAAAAAGACTGTTACAGTGTATTTTTCATTTCAGTTATCATATTCTTCAACTCTGACTAGTTATGTTTTATATTTTCTATTTCTTTGTTAAAATTCTCACTGTGTTCATGTAATAAACTAGCATTCTTATTACTATTGCTTTGAACTCTTTATCTGGTCAATTATTTATCTGTTTCATTAGGTTTTTTCCCAGGTTTTTTTTTTCCTCTTCTTTGAAACACATCCTCTGTCTTTTCATTTTGTTTAACTTTCTCTGTCTCTATGAAATTAGTTAAATAGTTACCTATCCCTTTTGAAAGGGTTTCTGGGTGTGGGAGCATCACTATGCAGTATGCATGTGCCTGGTGGCTTTGATGGGAGAGCTGGATCTGAAGTGCATACTTGCCATGTCTTCCCCCAAGGTGTGCTGGCAGCTATCACCTTGTTGGTAGGTAAGGCTGGAAATGGAAGGGCTAGAGCTAGCATCAGGTGTGAGTCAGGTCTTCTTCTCTGCTCAATGACAGGCACCACCCTATGGGGGAAGGGTTGGGCCCCAAGGGCCTGGGGCAGAAGAACTGAGGAAGTTGGGTTTCTCTGGTGTGTGTGATGAGAGTTTCTGTTTTGGTTGGGGTAGTGGCAGGTGCCTGAGAGCCTGCAGCTGCACTTCTCTGCTAGTTTCACTTTTGCCCCATTGTGCAGGTCTTTGTTAGAGACTGGGTCAGGGCCAGAGAGTTTAGTGCCTCACTACTAAGCTGATTTCATTTCTGCCAACAATGTTGGTATTTGTCCTGGAGTTAGTTTCACTCCTAAATGTGGGCAGTGATGTGCACATTAGCGAAGGCTGCCTCCACCCTTTTTAGATGCAAGGTCAAGTCTGAGTGCTGGTTCCATTCCCTCTGTGTGCATTTATTCTCCTTGGCAATGGCAGCCTCCAGCCTAGTGGAAAACAGCACTGGAGCAAGAGTTGCTGGCGCAGGCACCTGGAGCAGGTGCCAGGTGCAGGCTGTAGTGTGTGCTGTGGCAGTTCTGGAAAGCCAGCCAGATCACCAGGTAGTTTTCTATCTGCTGCCTCTGTGCTGTGGCCTGGAGCAAGCAAGTTTGTGCACACACAGGGACGTGTGTTCTGGTAACAGCTGCCTTTGTCTTGGTCAGAGGCAGGGTTGAGTCTAAGTTGGCACTATTACCTCTAAATATGCTCACTCTCCTTTGGTAATGGCAGTCTCTGCCCTATTGAAAGCAGTGCTGGAGCAAGAGAAGTGGAGCAGGCACACAGTGTGGGCTGGGGTGTGCACTGGGGTGGTCTGGTAAACCACCAGAGACCCAGGCACTTTTCAATTTGGTGCTTCCAAGCTGTTACCAGGAGTAAGCAGACATGTGTACATGTTGTTGAAGAGTGAAGTCTCAATTTCTTACAGCCCTCCAGTAAGTCCCACTGGTTTTTAAACCAGCTGAGGGAAATTGTCTTTCTGGTGTTGGACCCCGGGTCCTAAAATTGTCTTTCTGGTGTTGGACCTCGGGTGCCTAATATGTGGCTCAAGATTCTTGCTCCCCAGGGAGGATCCCTTAGCCCATGATATCCCCCTCGTCTTCTGTGTTCCCTGCTATGGGTGCAAATTCTGACCATTCCCTTTTCTAATCTTACTATCAGATTCCATATGGGTCTTTCTTTGTAGCCTTGGTTGTATAAGAGTCTTTCTGACAGTCTCCAAGTTGTTTTCAGTAAGAGAGCAACTATGTTGCTGTACATGTAGTTGTATTTTTGATGTATTTATGGGGGTATGTGAGCCAGGAGTCCTCCTACTCTATCTTGATCTCCACCCCCAATAGATAAGCAGTTTTGAATTGAGTTAAGACATGTGAAAGAAACAATTAAGGTGATATTACAGATAGAGGGTTGAGACAGTGGATACTTTGGATGGGACAATCAGGAGGAGATGTTACATTGGACAAAACCCAAAGAATGAAAGGGAGTTAGCAATCTTGGAGTGGAATGGAGGGTAGAAAGACATTTCAGCAGAGAATGTGTGATGCAAATGCCATGAAATATGATGTAACTTGATCCATTGGAAGAACCAGAAGAGGTCACTATGTAAGGAAGAAGAAGAGTGGTGTTTTCCATATGTAGATTATTGGACCAAATCATAAGGAATTTGGATTTTATCTGTACTGCACTGGGAATTCTTTGAAGGATTCTTATAAGGGAAATGAAAAGATTTTCCACCTAGCTACTTTCTGAGGAATGGGTTAGAGTTGGGACTTTAGGACAGGGCAAGAATGAAAATGACTATGGATGAAAATTGATCATAAATTGGATGGTTGTGCTAGAAGAGAAGATAAGCCTTCTCAGAGATCAAGCCAAAGCACAAACTCCTCATTGTGTGCATAAGATGCTTTCTGGTCTAATTCCTGACTATCCCTTTACCTTGAGCTCTCAACTCTTCCTCTAGTGAACTTCTGTCCCCTCACACTGAACCTCCACCAAGTTCTTGATGTCTCTGACTGAACCTCCTTACTTATTTAAAATTGCATATTATGTCCATTATACCTTCTTTCTGTGTATCTTCCAGGCCTTTGGGTACCTGCTATCTCTGTTGTTCTTCCTGATGTGTCTTGAGGTGCAAGTTTGCTGAAATAAAAATAAGAAAAGAAAAAGATTTTAAAACATATGGAAAAATAAACATCACCTGTGTAACATTCTAGTAAAATTAATATTCAAGTCATTTTGGGGATTTGTCAATTTCTCTGTTATTCTGACCCCTACTCCTTTTGGTGAATTCTGAATATCCCTATTTATTATGTTTAGTAAGAAGCAAGAGGGGGTGGGACAGGCTGTCTGCCAAAATAAAGATGCAAATAATCCTTGTAATTGATTGCATTTACATTCCTAGAAAGAACACATTTCCAATTTAACGTGGCCTCTGGAACATGAGAAATGAAAAGAATAAACAACTCACTGATGTACCTCTACAGAGAATATTTTGTTTCTCATTTTATTCAGCACATTTAAGGGTTTCTGAGTAATATATATAAACTAACATGGGGTGAATATCCATATATAAGCAGGTAATAGTTTTTATTTCAAATAGGTAACATGGCCTCCTTTAAAGAAAACAAAACAAAACAAAACATATTTCAGTCTGTATTTTTACCTGAATTTTACATGAAATAATAAAAGAAATTTCTCTACTTTTTAAAAACTACTGAATTTCACAGATGTGAAATTCAGCCATTGTGAGGTGGTTATTATGGGAATGTTTTCTCTTGTCAGAATGCTCCAGAACCTCAATCATGGTACCCAAAGCCCTTCCCAATGGGTCCAACCTAACTGTCCAGGCTCTTAAGCCTCTATATCCATTATTGCCTAATGCCCCTCCCTAATCTGAGAACACTAGATCACTTAAATTTATTTCCTCTCATCCACTGTCCCTTGTCATGCTTACAATTTACTAAGTTTGTTTAAAATGCAGATTATGATTCAGTAGATCTAGAGAAAAGCCAAAGATTCTTCATTTTGCTAACAATCTGTGGTGATGTGGATGTGGCTGGTCTGTGCTAGAAATTTTCAGTAGCAAGGATTAGATACCCTAACTATTTTGTTTCTAATCATACCCTCCAAGCCCGCAGATTCTTTCTACACGGAACCTCTATCCATGGGACAACTCCAACTCATTCTTATATCTTCAGGTCAAATCTTACCTCCTTTATGTGAAGGATCTTTTCATGTTAAGAGATAAAATTCATAACTTCCTACTTTAATGGGTTTCCCTTACCCTTAAAATAAAATGCAAAGTTCTTATCAAGTCAACCCCTTTTCCTACCACTTTCCTCTTGCTCACTCCACCACACTGGTCTTGGTCTACTGTAGCATACCACACATACTCTAGTTTTAGGGATTTAAAAAAATGCTCTTCCTGTCACATGTCCTCATAGCTTGATCCCTCATTTTATTCGGGCCTTTAATCAAACATTGCATCCTCAAACAGGCTACTGAATTGAGTTTACTTCCATGCAAAGCTGCCTAAAAGAGATTGAAATGGAGCTTGAAATCCAGCCTCTGTTTTATTTGCTAGGCCAGACTAAGTTAGATTAATCTGATATCAGAGGGCAGGAGGGGTAGAGAGACAAATCAGAAAACTTGCAGTAAACCTGATGTGAGAAAATGAGAGGTTGGATTCTGACAATTGCAATGGAAACAGAGAGCCGCAGTGGTTCCCAAGAAGGGCTGCATATGCCTAAAGAAAAATTCGCCTTTTTCTTTCTTTCTTTTTTCTTTAGACTATAGAGTTTATTTTAATTTTTATTGGGGTATAGTTGCTTTACAGTGTTGTATTTGTTTTTGCTGTATAACGAAGTGAATCAGCTATATGTATAAAAATATCCCCCCCATCTTGGACCTCCTTCCTACTTGCCCAACCATCTAGATCATCATAGAGCTGAGATCCCTGTGCTATACAGCAGGTTCCCACTAGCTATCTGTTTTACACATGGTAGTGTATATACGTCAGTCACAGTCTCCCAATTCATCCCACCTTCTCCTTCCACCCCTGTGTCCACAAATCCATTCTCTACCTCTACGTCTCTATTCTTGCTCTGCAAATAGGTACATCTGTATCATTTTTCTAGATTCCACATATCTGTGTAAATATACAATATTTTTTTGTTTTTAAAGTTAAAATTTGTATATAAAATGAGTTCGCACAGCATCTAATATGGACAATCTTTGGTATTTCCATTGCCCTGCCTGATAAAAAGATCTGCTTGCATCAAACATTTCCTTCACTTACATCCTCTCTTCCAGAGTAAAATAAGTCATCAATTCACAGCTATGCTATCAGAATTGGTACATTATTTTTTTAACATCTTTATTAGAGTATAATTGCTTTACATTGTTGTGTTAGTTTCTGCTGTAAGACAAAGTGAATCAGCTATACATATACACATATCCCCATACGCATTCCCTATCCCACCCCTCTAGGTGGTCAAAAAGCACCGAGCTGATCTCCCTGTTCTATGCAGCTGTTTCGCACTACCTATCTACGTTACATTTGGTAGTGATATATGTCCATGCCACTCTCTCACTTCGTCCCAGCTTACTCTTCCCCTTCTCCGTGTCCTTAAGTTCACTCTCTATGTCTGCATCTTTATTTCTGTCCTGTCCCTAGTTTCTTCAGAACCTTTTATTTTTGTACATTCCATATATATGTTAGCATATGGTATTTGTTTATCCCTTTCTAACTTACTACACTCTGTAGGACAGATTCTAGGTCCATCCACCTCACTACAATAACTCAACTTCATTTCATTTTATGGCTGAGTAATGTTCCATTGTATATATGTGCCACATTTTCTTCATCCGTTCATCTGTAGATGGATTGCGTCCATGTCCTGGCTATTGTAAATAGTGCTACAATGAACATTGGGGTACGTGAATCTTTTGGAGTTATGGTTTTCTCAGGGTACATGCCCAATAGTCGGATTGCTGGGTCATATGGTAGTTCTATTTTTAGTTTTTTAGGGAACCTCCATATTGTTCTCCATAGTGGCTGTATCAGTTTACATACCCACCAACAGTGCAAGAGGGTTTGTTTTCTCCACACCCTCTCCAGCATTTATTGTTTGTAGATTTTCTGATGATGGCCATTCTGACCAGTGTGAACTGATGCCTCATTGTAGTTTTGATTTGCATTTCTCTAATGAATACTGATGTTAACCACCCTTTCATGTGTTTGCTGGACATCTGTATGTCTTCTTTACAGAAATGTCTATTTAGGTTTTCTGCCCATTTTGGATTGGGTTATCTGTATTTTTGATATTGAGCTGCTTGTATATTTTACAGATTAATCTTTTGTCAGTTGCTTCATTTGCAAATATTTTCTCCCATTCTGAGTGTTGTCTTTTGGTCTTATTTATAGTTTCATTTGCTGTGCAAAAGCTTTCAAGTTTCATTAGGTCCCATTTGTTTATCTTCTGTTTTTATTTTCATTTCACTAAGAGGTGGGTCAAAAAGGATCTTGCTGCGATTTATGTAATAGAGTGTTCTGCCCATGTTTTCCTCTAAGAGTTTGATAGTTTTTGACCTTACATTTACGTCTTTAATCCATTTTGAGTTTATTTTTGTGTACGGTGTTACGGAGAGTTCTAATTTCATTCTTTTACATGTAGCTGTCCAGTTTTCCAAGTCCCACTTATCGAAGAGGCTGTTTTTTCTCCATTGATACTCTTGCCTACTATATCAAAGATAAGGTGACCATATGTGCATGGGTTTATCTCTGGCTTTCTATCCTGTTCCATTGATCTATTTTCTGTTTTTGTGCCAGTAACATACTCTTTGATTACTATAGCTTTGTACTATAGTCAGAACTCATGGAGCCTGATTCCTCCATCTCCGTTTTTCTTTCTCAAGATTGCTTTGGCTATTCAGTGTCTTCTGTGTTTCCACATAAATTGTGAAATTTTTTGCCCTAGTTCTGTGAAAAATGCCATTGGTAATTTGATAGGGATTGCATTGAATCTGTAGATTGCCTTGGGTAATATAGTCATTTAGACAATGTTGATTCTTCCAATCCAAGAACATGGTATATCTCTGCATCTGTTTCTATCTCTAATTTCTTTCATCAGGGTCTTATAGTTTTCTGCATACAGGTCTTTTGTCTCCTTAAGTAGGTTTATTCCTTGGTATTTTATTCTTTTTGTTGCAATGGTAAATGGGAGTCTTTCCTTAATTTCTCTCTCAGATTTTTGATCATTAGTGTATAGGAATGCAAGAGATTTCTGTGCACTAATTTTGTATCCTGCAACTTTAACAAATTCATTGATTAGCTCTAGTAATATTCTGGTAGCAACTTTAGGATTCTCTGTGTATAGTATCACGTCATCTGCAAACAGTGACAATTTTACTTCTTCTTTTCCAAGTTGTATTCCTTTTATTTCTTTTTCTTCTCTGATTGCAGTGGGTAAAACTTCCAAAACAATGTTGAATAACAGTGGTGAGAGTGGGCAACCTTGTCTTATTCCTGACCTTAGTGGAAAGGTTTAAGTTTTTTACCATTGAGAATGATGTTAGCTGTGGGTTTGTCATATATGGTGTTTACTATGTTGATGTAAGTTCCCTCTATGCCCACTGTCTGGAGAGTTTTTATCATAAATCTGTGTTGAATTTTGGCAACAGTTTTTTCTGCATCTATTGAGATTATCATATGTTTTTTTTTTCTTTCAGTTTGTTAATATGGTGTATCACATTGACTTGCGTATATTGAAGAATCCTTGCACCCTGGGATAAACTTCACTTGATTATGGGGTATGATCCTTTTAATGTGCTGTTGGATTCTATTTGCTAGTATCTTGTTGAGGATTTTTGCATCTATGTTCATCAGTGATATTGGCCTGTAGGTTTCTTTTTCTGTGACATCTTTGTCTGGTTTTGGTATCAGGGTGATGGTGGTCTCGTAGAATGAGTTTGGAAGTGTTCCTCCCTCTGCTATATTTTGGAAGAGTTTGAGAAAGATAGGTGTTAGCTCTTCTCTAAATGTTTGATAGAATTCGCCCTTGAAGCCATCTGGTCCTGGGCTTTTGTTTGTTGGAAGATTTTTAATCACAGTCTCAATTTCAGTGCTTGTGATTGGTATGTTTATATTGTCTATTTCTTCCTGGTTCAGTCTCGGAATGTTGTATTTTTCTAAGAATTTGTCCATATCTTCCAGATTTTCCATTATATTAGCATATAGTTGCTTGTAGTAATCTCTCATGATCCTTTGTATTTCTGCAGTCCCTTGTTAACTTCTTTTTCTTTTCTAATTCTATTGATTTGACTCTTCTCCCTTTTTGTTCTTAATGAGTAAGGCTATTGGTTTATCCATTTTGTTTATCTTCTCAAAGAACCAGCTTTTTGGTTTATTGACCTTTGCTATAATTTCCTTTATTTCTTTTTTCATTTACTTCTGATCTGATCTTTATGATTTCTTTCCTTCTACTAACTTCAGTTTTTGTTGTTCTTCTTTCTCTAATTGCTTTAGGTATAAGGTTAGGTTGTTTATTAGAGATGTTTCTTGTTTCTTTAGGTAGGATTGTATTTTATAATCTTCCCTCTTAGAACTGCTTTTGCTGCATCCCATCAATTTTGGGTCATCGTGTTTTCATTGTCATTTGTTTCTAGGTTTTATTTTTTAATTTTCTCTTTGATTTCTTCAGTGATGTCTTGGTTATTTAGTAGTGTATGGTTTAGCCTGCATGTGTTTGTATTTTTTACAGTTTTTTGTTTTCCTGTAATTGATATCTAGCCTCATAGTGTTGTGGTCAGAAGATACTTGATATGATTTCAATTTTCTTAAATTTACTAAGGCTTGATTTGTGACCCAAGATATGATCTATCCTGGAGAATGTTCCAAGAGCACTTGAGAAGAAAGTGTAATCTGCTGTTTTTGGATGGAATGTCCTATTAATATCAATTAAATCCATCTTGTTTAATGTGTCATTTAAAGCTTGTGTTTCCTTTTTTATTTTCCTATTGGTTGATCTGTCCATTGGTGAAACTTGGTGTTAAAGTCCCCTACTATTATTATGTTACTGTCGATTTCCTTTTTTATGGCTGTTAGCATTTGCCCTATGTATTGAGGTGCTCCTATGTTGGGTGCATAAATATTTACAATTGTTTTATCTTCTTGGTTTGATCCCTTGATCATTATGTAGTGTCCTTCTTTGTCTCTTTTATTAGTCTTTATTTTAAAGTCTATTTTGTTTGATATGAGAATTGCTACTCCAGCTTTCTTTTGATTTCCATTTGCATAGAATACCTTTTTCTATTCCCTCACTTTCAGTCTGGATGTGTCCCTAAGTCTGAAGTGGGTCTCTTGTAGACAGTAATATATACCGGTCTTGTTGTTGTATCCATTCAGCCAGTCTATGACTTTTGGTTGGAGCATTGAATCCATTTACATTTAGGGTAATTATCAATATGTATGTTCCTATTACAATTTTCTTAACTGTTTTAGGGTTTTTTTTTTGTAGCTCTTTTCCTTCTCTTGTGTTTCCTGTCTAGAGCAGTTCCTTTAGCATTTGTTGTAAAGCTGGTTTGTTGATGCTATATTCTCTTAACTTTTGCTTGTCTGTAAAGGTTTTAATTTCTCCATCGATTTTGAATGATACCCTTGCTCGGTAGAATAATCTTGGTTGTAGGTTTTACCCTTTCATCACTTTAAATATGTCCTGCCACTCCCTTAGGGCTTCCATAGTTTCTGCTGAAATATAAGCTCTTAACTTTAGAGGGATTGCCTTGTATATTATTTGTTTTTTTTCCCTTGCTGCTTTCAATAATTTTTCTTTGTATTTAATTTTTTATAGTTTGATTAATATGTGTCTTGACATGTTTCTCCTTGGATTAATCCTGTATGGGACTCTCTGTGCTTCCTGGACTTGATTGACTATTTTCTTTCCCATATTAGGGAAATTTTCAACTATAATCTCTTCAAATATTTTCTCAGTCCCTTTCTTTTTCTCTTCTTCTTCTGGGACCCTCATAATTCGAATGTTGGTGCACTTAATGTTGTCCCAGAGGTCTCTCAGACTGTCTTCAATTTTTTTCATTATTTCTTCTTTATTCAGCTCTGAGGTAGTTATTTTCACTATTTTATGTCCAGGTCAGTTATCAGTTCTTCTGCCTCAGTTATTCTGCTATTGATTCCTTCTAGAGAATTTTAAATTTCATTTATTGTGTTGTTCATCATTGTTTGTTTGCTCTTTAATTCTTCTAGGTCCTTATAAAACATTTCTTGTATTTTCTCCATTCACTTTCCAAGATTTTGGATCATGTTACTATCATTACTCTGAATTATTTTTCAGGTAGACTGCTTATTTTGTCTTCATGTTTTGGTCTTATGGGTTTTTACCTTGCTCCTCTTATGCTGCATATTTCTCTCTCTTATCATTTCACTTAACTTACTGTGTTTGTGGTCTCCTTTTCTCAGGCTGCATTTTCATAGTTCCCATTATTTTTGGTGTCTGCCCTTTAGTGGGTAAGTTTTGTTCAGTGTATTGTGTAGGCTTTCTGGTGGATGGAACTGGTTCCTGTGTTCTGATGGATGAGGCTGGATCTTGTCTTTCTGGTGGCAGGACCTTGTCCAGTGGTGTGTTTTGGGGTGTCTGTGAACTTATTATGATTTTAGGCAGTCTCTCTGCTAATGGGTGGGGTTGTGTTCCTCTCTTGCTAGTTGTTTTGCATGGGGTGTCCAGCTTCCCCCCCACACCCCCTGTCCCCACCAATAAAGGGGCTTCCTAGTGTTTGGAAATTTTTCCTCCTGCACAGCTCCCTCCCCAAGGTCCAGGTTCAGTCCCTATTCTTTTGTCTCTGTTTTTTCCTTTTTCTTTTACCATACCTAGGTGTGTGGGAAGTTTCTTGCCTTTTGGGAAGTCTGAGGTCTTCTGACAGCCTTCAGTAGATCTTCTGTAGGAGTTGTTCCATATGTGCTTGATTTTTTGGTGTATTTGTGGTGAGCAATGTCATCTCCAAGACTTATTCCTCCTCCACATTGAAGGTCCTCTCTCATGATATTCTGATTTACTTCACTCAACATGACAGACTATAGGTCCATCCACATCTCTACAAATGACCCAATTTCATTCCTTTTTTTTTGCAGAGTAATATTCCATTGTATATATGTACCCACATCTTTATCCATTCATCAGCCAATGGACATTCATATTGCTTCCATGTCCTGGCTATTGTAAATAGTGCTGCCATTAACAATGGGGTACATAAATTTTTGAAGAATGTACCATAGGGTACATGGTTGTCTCAGGATACATGCCCAGTAGTGGGATTGCTGGGTCATGTGGTAATTCTATTTTTAGTTTTTTAAGGAACCTCCATACTGTTCTCCATAGTGGATATATCAATTTACATTCCCACCAACAGTGCAAAGGGTTCTCCTTTTTCTCCACAACTTCTCCAGCACTTCTTTTCTGTAGATTTTTTGATGATGGTCATTCTGACTGGTGTAATGTGATATCTCACTGTAGTTTTGATTTGGATTTCTCTAATAATTAGTGACATTGAGCATCTTTTCAAGTGCCTCTTGGCCATCTGCATATCTTCTTTCAACAGATGTCTACTTAGGTTTTCTGCCCATCTTTTGATTGGCCTGTTTGTTTATTGATATTGAGCTGCATGAGCTGTTTGTGTATTTTGGAGCTTAATCCCGTCAGTTGCTTTGTTTACAAATACTTTCCCCCATTCTGAGAGTTGTCTTGTCATCTTGTTTATGGTTTCCTTTGTTTTGCAAATACTTTTAAGCTTAATTAGATCCCATTTGTTTATTTTTGTTTTTTATTTTCATTACTCTAGGAGATGGGTCAAAAAAGAGCTTGCTGAGATTTATGTCAAAGAGTGATCTTCCTATGTTTTCCTTTAAGTGTTTTATAATATCCGGTCTTACATTTAGGTCTTTAATCCATTTTGACTTCATTTTTTTGTATGGGGTTAGAGAGTATTCTAATTTCATTCTTTTACATGTAGCTGTCTAATTTTCCCAGTACCACTTATTGAAGAGACTGTCTTTTCTCCATTTTATAGTTTTGCCTTCTTTGTCATAACTTAGGTGACAATAGGTGTGTGGGTTTATCTCTTGGCTTTATCCTGTTCCATTGATCTATATTTCTGTTTTTGTGCCAGTACCATACTGTGTTTTTTTTCTTTGGCTGCATTGGGTCTTCATTGCTGTGTGAGGGCTTTCTCTATTTCCGGCTAGCAGGGGGTTACTCTTCGCTGTGGTGCATGGGCTTCTCATTGCGGTGGCTTCTCTTGTTGTGGAGCACAGGCTCTAGGCATGTGGGTTTCAGTAATTGTGGTACATGGGTTCAGTAGTTGTGGATCGTATGCTCTAGAGTGAAAGCTCAGTAGCTGTGGCACATGGGCTTATTTGCCCCATGGCATGTAGTATCTTCCTGGACCAAGGATCAAACCTATGTCCTCTGCATTGGCAGGCAGATTATTAACCACTGCACCACCAGGGAAATCTAGTACCATACTGTCTTGATTACTATTGCTTTGTATTATAGTCTGAAGTCAGGGATCCTGATTCCTGCTGCTCCATTTTTATTTCTCAAGATTGCTTTGGCTATTTGGGGTCTTTGTGTTTCCATAAAAATTGTAAAATTTTTTGTTCTTGTTCTGTGAAAAATGTCATTGGTAATTTGATAGTGATTGCACTGATTCTGTAGATTGCTTTGGGTAGTAGAGTTATTTTCATATTATTGATTCTTCCAATCCAAGTACATTGTATATCTCTCCATCTGTTTGTGTCATCTTTTATTTCTTTCCTCAGTTCTTATAGTTTTTTGAGTATAGGCCTTTTACCTCCTTAGGTATGTTTATTCCTAGGTATTTTATTCTTTTTGGTTGCAATGGAAAGTGGGATTGTTTTCTTAATTTCTCTTTCTCATCTTTTTTTGTTAGTGTATATGAATGCAAGAGATTTCTGTGCATAAATACTGTATCCTGCAAATTTACCAGATTCATTCATGAGTTCTAATAGTTTTCTGGTGGCATATTTAGGATTCTCTATGTATAGTATCGTGTCATCTGCAAAGAGTGACACTTTTACTTCTTCTTTTCCAATTTGGATTCCTTTTATTTCTTTTTCTTCTCTGATTGTCCTTGCTAGGATTTCCAAAACTATGTTGAGTAAAAGTCATGAGAGTGGACATCCTTGTCTTTTTCTTGATCTTAGAGAAAATGATTTCATTTTTTCACTATTGAAAATGATGTTTTCTGTGGGCTTGTCATATGTGACCTTTATTATGTTGAGGTAGGTTCCCTCTAGGCTCACTTTCTGAAGAGTTTTTGTTATAAATGTGTGTTGAATTTTATGAAAAGCTTTTTCATCTGTTGAGATGATCATATGGTTTTTATTCTTTAATTTGTTAATATGATGTATCACATTCGTTTGCATATATTGAAGAATCCTTGCATCTCTGCAATAAATCCCAGTTGATCATGGTGTATTATCCTTTTAATGTGTTGTTTAATTCTGTTTGCTAGTATTTAGTTGAGGATTTTTTTTGTCTATTTTCATCAGTGATATTGGTGTGTAATTTTATTTTTTGTGATATCTTGGTCTGGTTTTGGTATCCGGGTGATGGTATCCTCATAGAATGAGCTTGGGAGTGTTCTTTTCTCTGCAATTTTTTGAAGAGTTTGAGAAGGATGGGTGTTAATCTTCTGTAAGTGTTTGATAGAATTTGCCTGTGAAGCCATTTGGTCCTGGAATTTTGTTTTTTGGAAGATTTTTAATTTCAATTTCATTATTTGTGATTGGTCTGTTTATATTTTATATTTCTTCCTGTTTTAGTCTTGGAAGGTTGTGCTTTTCAAAGAAATTTTCCATTTTTTCCAGGTTGTCCCCTCTCTTCACATACAGTTGCTTATAGTAGTCTATTATGATCCTTTGTATTTCTGTGGGGTCCATTGTATTTTCTCCTTTTGCATTTCTAATTTTTTGATTTCAATTCTGTCCCTTTTTTTCTTGATGAGTTTGGCTAAACTTTTATCAATTTAGTTTATCTTCTCAAAGAACCAGCTTTTAGTTCCACTGATATTTTGCTATTATTATCTTTGCTTCTATTTCATTTATCTGTGCTCTGATTTTTATGATTTCTTTCCTTCTACCAAGTTTGGGTTTTATTTGTTCTTCTTTGTCTAGTTGCTTTCGGTGTAAGTTTAGGTTTTTTATTTGAGATTTTTCTTGTTTTTTGAGGTAGGATTGAATTGCTATAAACTTCCCTCTTAGGACAGCTTTTGCTGTACCCCATTAATTTTGGGTCATTTCTTCTGTTGCTGTCATATGTTTCTATGTATTTTTTTAATTTCCTCTTTGATTTCTTCAGTGATCTCTTGATCATTTGGTAGTGTATTGTTTAGCCTCCATATGTTTGTGTTTTTTACTGTTTTTTTTTTCCTGGAATTGATTTCTAATTTCATAGTGTTGTGGTTGGAAAAGATGCTTGATACAATTTCAATTTTATTAGATTTACTGAGTCTTGATTTGTGACTCAAAATGTGACCTATCCTGGGGAATGTTCCATGTGCACTTGAGAAGAAATTGTATTCTTCTGCTTTTAGATGGAATGTTTTATAAATATCAATTAAGTCTATCTGGTCTATTGTGTCATTAAAAGCCTGTGTTTCCATATTTATTTTCTGTCTGTATGATCTGTCCATTGGTGTAAGTGAGATGTTAAACTATCCCAGTATTATTGTGTTACAGTTGATTTCCCCTTTTGTGGCTGTTAGCATTTGCCTTATGTATTGAGGTGTTCCTATCATGGGTGCATAAATATTTATAATTGTTATATATTCTTCTTTCATTGATTGCTTGATCATTATGTAGTGTTCTTCCTTGTCTCTTGTAACAGTCTTTATTTTAAAGTCTAGTTTATCTATGAGTTTATATGAGTATTACTACTCCAGCTTTCTTTTGATTTCCATTTGCATGGAAGATTTTTTCCATCCCCTCACTTTCAGTCTGTATATGTCTGTAAGTCTGAAGTGGGTATATTGTAGGCAGTATATATAATGGTCTTGTTTCTGTATCCATTCAGCCAGTCTGTGTCTTTTGGTTGGAGGATTTAATCCTTTTACATTTAAGATAACTGTCAATATGTATGTTCCTATTACCATGTTCTTTATTGTTTTGCATTTGTTTTTGTGCATCTTTTTTTTTATCTTGTGTTTCCCAATTAGAGAAGTTCCTTGAACATTTGTTGTAAAGCTGGTTTGGTGATGCTCAATTCTCTTAGGTTTTGCTTCTCTGCAAATCTTTTGATTTCTCTGTCAAATCTGAATGAGATCCTTGCTGGGTAGTGTTATCTTTGTTATAGGTTTTTCCCTTTCATCACTTTAAATATACCCTGCCACTCCGTTCTGGACTGCAGAGTTTCTGCTGAAAAATTATCTGATAAAATTATGGGGATTCTGTTGTATGTTACTTTTTACTTTTCTCTTGCTGCTTTTAATATATTTTCTTTGAATTTAATTTTTGTTAGTTTGATTAACATGTGTCATCATGTTTCTCCTTGGGTTTATCCTGTATGGGACTCTCTGCACTTCCTTGACTTGGGTGGCTATTTCCTTTCCCATGTTAGGGAATTGTTTGTCTATAATCTCTTCAAATATTTTCTCAGACCTTTTCTCTTTCTCTTCTTTTTCTGAGACACCTATAATTCGAATGTTGGTATGTTTACTGTTGTCCCAGAGTTCTCTGAGACTGTCCTCATTGCTTTTTTCTTTATTCTGCTCCTCATCAGTTATTTCCACCATTCTATCTTGCAACTCACTTATTCATTCTTGTGTCTTAGTTATCCTGCTTTTGATTCTTTCTGGTGTATTTTTTCATTTCAGTTATTTTGTAGTTCATCACTATTTGTTTGTTCTTTAGTCCTTTTATATCCTTGTTAAACATTTCTTTTATTTTCTCAATCTGTGCCTCCATTGTATTTCTGCCTCCAAAAGTGCACCTGCAGGGGCCAGTGCAGCTGAAGGATACCTTGGATGGGAGCAGTGCTCAGCCTGCCAGGAACCGCACGGCCCTTGGAGGCTTTGATGGGGTCAGGGCTCAGGCCCGAGATCTGGGGAGCCATAAGAGGCCTTGGTGGTGGAGGGTAAGGGTGCTCAGGCCCAGGACTTGTGCAGCCAGAAGAGGTCTTGGCGGGGGGTCTCAGGCCCAGGACTCACTGCTGGAAGGGACACCAGGCTTTGGTGTTTCATGTGCGTTACCCCACCAGGCTTGCCAGGGCCTGAGTGGGTGTGGGAGGCACTGGTCACATTCCCCTCCAATCCTCCGATCTGTCAAAAGTCCCTCTCTGTTCCTGCTGATCCCCTTGCCATGAGTGCACTCCTCCAAGCATGGAAACATGTCCCTTCCCCCAGCCTGCCCTCAGGGGTGCTGGTCCCATCCTGCCCCCACTTTTCTTCCCCTCCTCCTTCCCTCCCACGTCCTACCTGGTCATGTGTAGATTCCTTCCATCCCTGTAGGTATCAGAGGTCCCACACCAGCACCTAGTAGGTGCCCTAGTTGTGAGGAGTTGTGAACCCTGCATATTCCTTCTCCATTCCCTGCTTTTTTCTAATGTGTTCAAAAGGTATTAAATAGACCAGCAAATTCCCAGATCTCAGAGTGGCCTTCATTGACAACCCAGTTTAAAACAGAAACCCACTCACTATTTCTCTCCTCTTACTCTGCTTTAATTTTCTTCAAAAAATGATGACTTGGATATTTTATTATATACCTTATCAGTTTGTTTCTGTTGTTTGTCTCTGTAATTTTTAATGTCAGCTCAGTGAAGGAAGAGACTTTTCCTCTTTTGTTTACTGCAATGTGCTTAGCTCCCAGAATTAGTATATGATATAAAATAAACATTCACATAAATATTAATTGAATTAATCAATGACTGAATACTCAGAGCTTCCATGAAACAGAATAGGGAGGTATAATACAAATATAAGCTCAAGTCCTAACTTTACTACTTACTAGCTATGTGAAATTATGCAAGTTACTTATCTTCTCTGATAACGTTTCCTCATCTGTAAATGGGAATAATAGTAATACAGGGCCCGTTGAAGGGTGTGAAGACAATTACATGGGATAATGAATGTAAAGTTCTTTATTTATTGACTGGTACATAGCATTTATAGCACTCTATTGCAGTTATTTATTTTTTGTATATTCCCCCTTGGCTATGAGCTCCAAGAAAGCTCTTATTACAGCACTTAGTGCACAATAGGCACATAGGAAAATTTATTTTCAATAATTCATTCACAAATATTGTTTATTGAGTGACTACTCTGTGCTCTACCCTTCTTTGACACTGGGGATACACCATAATGAGTACAGACATGGGTCCTCATGTAGCTTCTGTGCAGTGTGGAAGATAGAAATAAAAACAAACATGAAAACTTCTACAGTTTATAGTGCTGATAGAAAGAAAGAAATATGGAACTGTCATAGAATGATCATAAAGGAACTATTTTCTTAACATTTTTGGGGGTGTGTAAAGATTATGGGTAATATTTGTATTTGTTCATTTAAATATCCACTGTTATCACACTGTATTTTATTAACAATATCCTCTTCATCAATGACACAAAAATGGATATGGTAGATATTTGCAATCATCTCCGACAAATTTCTCAGGTAGATGAATCCTGATAAGTGGAAGAAGGTGGAGTGTTGTT